>NW_006400145.1:538411-544381 GCF_000299155.1 Elephantulus edwardii
AAAAAACATATTGCGATGGGTAAGTCTGCTGTTAGGGACCTCTCTAAAGTACTCAAGAGCAACGATGTCTCTTTGGAGACAAAGGTACGCTTGATACAGGCCATGCATGGTCTTTGCAATCACTTGTTATGCATCAGAGAGTTGGGCAATGACTAGGGAGGACAGAAGGAGAATTGACGTCTTTGAGCTGTGGTGCTGGAGAAGAATATTGAATGGACTGCCATGAAAACAAACAGATTCATCCTAGAGAGGGTTAAACCAGGCTACTCCTTGGAGGCAAACATTCTGGGCCTTCGTCTGACATACTTTGGACATGTTGCAAGGAGAGACAGGTCTTTGGAGAGGGACATCATGCTGGGTAGAGTAGAGGGACAGCGTAGGAGGGGAAGACCCTCTATGAGGTGGATTGATTCAGTGAGTGGGGTAATCGGGATGGGTGTGTCAGAGGCAATGCGATTGGCACAGGATAGAGCAGGCTTTAGGGCTGTTGTACATAGGGTCACTATGAGTAGCACATAATAACAACAACAAAAGATTGAATATTGTAGTTGTTGTCAAGTCAGCTACCACTCATAGCGGCCTTATGAACAATGGTTCTGAACCTTGTCCTACCCTGTGCCATCTTCATTATCTCTGATATACTTGAGCTCATTACGATAGTCATTATGTCAGTCCATTTCATTGAAGGTCTTCCTTTTTCTTTTTCCTGACCCTTCACCTTTCCAAGCATGATGCCCTTCCAAGAACTAAAAACTGCCTCTCCTACAATGTATCCAAAATTATGAATTGAAGATTCACTATTCTTGCTTCCAGGAGCAATCTGGTTGCATTTTGTCCAAGACATATTACTTTGTTCTTTTGGCAGTTCATAGAATATTTGGTACTCTAATACCACAGCTCAAAGGTATTGGTTCTTCTTCTGTCATCCATACTCATTGTCAAACTTTCAGATGCATAACAAGTAATTGAAAAGATCATGGTTTGGATCATACACACCTTAGTCTTTAAACTGACATAATTGCTCTTTAATGCTTGGAGAGATCCTTGGTAGCAACTTTTTCCAATGCAATACATCTTTTTTTTTTCTTTTCTTGATTTCTGGTGCCAAGGGTGTTCATCGTGGATCCAAGCAAGATGAAATTGTTGATTATGTCAGTCTTTCCTCCATCTTTTATGATTTTGCTTATTGGCCCAGTGGTAAGGATTTTTGTATTCTTGATGCGATGTAATTCATATTTGGAGACTGTAGTCTTTGATCTTTCACAGTAAGCATCTCAAGTCCTCTTGGTTTTCAGCAAGAAAAGTTGTGTCATTCATATAACATAGGTTGTTGAGTCTTCCTCTGATCCTGATGCCATTTTCTTCTTCATAAAGTTCAACCTCTTGAAAAATTTGCTCAATTTACATATTAAGTAGGTATGGAGAAAGGACACAGCCCTGCTGCAACCAGTCTTGATTTTAAACCATAGAGATTGGAGAGGTATGGAGAAAGGATACAACCCTGATGCACATCTTTCTTGATTTTAAGCTATGTAATGCTCCATTGTTCTGATTTGACAACTGCTTCTTGTTCTATAAATAGGTTTCACATGAACACAAATTAGTATTTTGGGATTCCTATTTCTCTCAATGTTATCCAAAATTTATGATGATACACACAGTCTAATAATGTCTTTGCAAGGTCAATAAAATATAAGTAGACATCTTTCAAGTATTTTCTGCTTTCAACCAAGATGCACCTGATACTGGCAGTGCTTAGAATCCCTTGTGTCACAGCCTTGTCTAAATCCACCTTGAATTTTGGGAAGTGCTCAGTAAGTGTACCATTTTCATAATTTTTAAATAATCTTCAGCATCGTTTGATAATTTATACATTCTGTTGGATCACTTTTTTTTTTCCAATAGTCACAAATATGGATGTTGTCCAGTCAGGCTGCTATCTTCCAAATGTCTTGCCATAGACTAGTAAGCATACCTAGGGCTATTTCTGTTTGTTGAAACACATCAGCTGGTATTCTTTCAATTCCTGAAACCTTGAGTTTTGCCAAGGCTTGTTTCCTATCAGTCCAGTTGTAAGGATCCCCCCCCACCCCCGGGGTTGTTGAAGTGTAATTCACACTGAAAGCATCTCTGGCAGCTCTTATCTACTTACTAGTGGTTCCAAGAGAGAAATATGAGTAATCTCTTACAGCCTCTCCCAAAATCTACCAGTGTCAGCTATTAGTGGCTTCCTATTCAATGGCAATGAGATAATGAAATGCATAATTTTATGCTTGATATTTTGTATTATTTTTCTTAAAGACAACTTTTGAAGTTGCATAGCTTCAAAGCCTGAAAAGCCACTATCTATTTAGGAAATTGGGTGTGGTAATGACATTTGCTAAGCTAAATCTCTTTAAAATCTTAATGCTATAAACAGAAGGGATCCAGTCTAGAGCAGGTCTGCACATGTTGAGAGGCCTCTACAGAAGGCAAAAGGGGCAGTAGAGGTTGTGGATCAGACTGACTACTATACTGCCAAGGGTTTGAGTGTGTCACTGGTGATCCAGGTCAGTCCAGAAGACAAGACTCTTCACTCTGTTTAAAAAAAAAAAGATGAGTTTAGAGATGAATTTAGAAGATTTGTATTTGCAGGAATTAACTGTTCATGGTGAAAGTTACTTAACAAACATCTATCGCAAGATAGTAGTGCACGGGGAGCAGCCAACATTTTTATTGGTTACTGAAAGTCACCAGAAAATTGATGCTCACAAGCACTTTCCAGTGTCTGTATTATTTTTCCAGATTCTGTCGTTAGTAATTTTTCTCTGCACCTTACCTGTAGGCTCCATACTCATTCACATTTTACTATGTTGTTGCTGTTAGATGCCATCAGATGTCTACATGTGACTCATATCATTGTTATTAGGTGTCTTCAAGTCAGAACTGACTTATAATTGACCCTCCAAGAGGTTTTCCAGAGGCTGTAAGTTGCACAGGAGGACATTGTTCATCTTTCCCTCTTGTAGCAGCTGGTGGATTAAAACTGTGTGCTTTGGGGATGGCAGCACTACTCCTTACCCTCTAGGGCCCCAGATCTACCAGCATAACTTATGGAAACCTAGAACAACAGAACTTGTCCTACCCTTATCATCTTCACCATCTCAAGCCCATTGTTACAGTCACTGTGTCAATCTCTCTCTTTGAGAGCCGTCCTCTCTTTCCTTACCCTCTACATTTCCAACATGGTGTCTTTTTCCAAGAACTGGCCCCTCCTGACAACACAACCAAAATACATGAGACAAAGTATAACCATCCTTTTCTCTAAGGAGCATCCTGGCTGCACTTCCGCCAGGATATATTTGTTCTTTGGACAATCCATGGGACTTCCTCTCAATACCATAATTCAAAGGCATCAATTCTCCATTATTTTCCCTATTCATTGTCCAGCTTTCAGATGTATGAGAAGCAATAGAAAATATTATAACTTGGATAAGTAGCCAGGTAGTCTTTAAACTGACATCATTCCTCGTTAGCACCTTACTTTTTAAAATTGTGATTCAAGTGAAAATTTACAGAATAGTTGGGTTTTCATTCATTCATTGATAGATCATTTCCTCTCTCTCCCTTCCCCAATTCACTTTGTAATACGTCTTGTTCCATATTGTCATTGACTTATACACACAATGTCTAATCATCCATTCCCTTCAAAGAGTCCCTTTTCTCCCATTTCAGTGTAGTGTGCATTATCTATCCATCTTTCCTTGCTCTCTCCTCACCTGTGTCCATCCTATTTTAATATCAGAGGTCCTATACAGTATTTGTCCTTTTGTGACTGAGATACTTCACTCAGCATAATTTCTCCCACGTCATCCATATTGTGCACTGTTTTACAAGTTCATTGTTTTTCAATACTGTATAATATCTGGATGCACCACAGTTTTTCCATCCATTCATTGTTGAAGGGCACATGGGCTGCTTCGATCTCTTCTGTATTGTGAATAACACAGCAATAAACATGGGTATGCATATATTTATTTGTGTCATAGCTTTGGTTTCTTTAAGGCATATTCCCAGTAGTAGAATTGCTAGGTCAAATGATATTTCTATTTCCAACTTTTTGAGAAAGCTCCAGAGCACCTTCCATAGGGGTTGTACCATTTTACATTCCTACCAACAATGAATGAGAGTTCCACTCTCCACATTCTCTCCAGCATTTGTTGTTTGCTGTTTTGTTGGATTTTGCTATTGTTACTGGAGCGAGACGATACCTTATTGCTGTTTAATTTGTTAATAGCCAGAAATTTTGAAAATTTCTTCAGATTTTTTCTTTGCCATCTGAATTTCTTCTTTGATGAAATGTCTATTCATAACATGTGATTAGGTTATTTGCCCCTTTTTTTGTTCTTGAAGAGCTGGAATATTCAATAAATTTTAGATCTGAATAGTCCCTTATCAGAATGTTGCTGTTGCTGTTATGTGTCATCGACTCACCTGCTGCTCATAGTGACCTTATGCACAACAGCCCTAAACCCTGCTCTATCTTGTGCCAATCTTATTATCTCTGACACACTTACACTCAATATCCCAGTCATTGAATCAATGGATCTCATTGAGAGTCTTCCTCTCCAAGGACTGGTCCCACCTTGCAACATGTCCAAAATATGTCAGATGAAGCTTCAGAATCCTTGCCTACAAAGAACAGCCTGGCTTCACCCTCTCCAGGATGAACTTGTTTGTTCTCATAGCAGTTCATGGTATATTCAATACTGTTTTCTAGCACCACAGTTCAAAGGTGTCAATTCTCCGTCTATCATCCCTAGTCATTGTCTAGCTTTCTTATGTACAGAAAGTAATTTCAAATATGATGGCCTGGATCAGGTACACCTTAGTCTCCAAACATTGTTGCTCTTCAGTTCTTTGGAGAGGCCTCTGACAAAAGACTTTCCCAACGTAATTTGTCTTTTTATTTCCTGGTTGCTGAATCAAGAGTGTTGATTGTAGAGCCAAGCAAACTAAAGCTGTTAACAATCTCAATCTCTTCACCATCTATCATGATGCTGCCAGTAGGCCCAGTGGTGAGAATCTTTGTTCTCTTGATGCTGAGCTTCAATCCATTGTCAAAGCCATTTTGAAGGCTTCAGTCCTTGACGTTCTGCAGCAAGCACTTCAGGCCCTCCTCTGTTTCAGCAAGCAGGGTTCTGTCATCTACATAACAAATTGTTGATGAGTCTACCTCCAATCCTGATGCCACACTTCTCATAGACCCAGCCTCCTAGATAATCTGTTCCACATATAGATTGAAAAGATATGGAGATAAGACACATTCCTGGAACATACCCTTCCTGATTTTGAACCATGTACTGTTTCCTTACTCTGTTCTGATGACTGTTTCCTTGTCTAAGTAGAGGTTTCACATAAGCACAATCAAATATTCTGGGATTCCCATTCTTCTCAGAGTCAGCCACAGTTTGTAGTGATCCACACAGTTAAATGCCTTTGCATAATCAATGAAACACAAATAGACATTCCTCTGTTACTCTTCGCTTTCAACCAAGATCCATTTAACATTAGCTACAATATCCCTAGTGCCACAGCCTCTTCTTAACCCAGCCTGCACTTCTGGAAGTTCTCTGTTGATGTGCTGTTCCAGTCATTTTTGGATAATCTTCAGTAGAATCTTGCTTGCATGTGATATCAATGATATTGTTTGATAATTTCCATACTCTGTTGGATCACCTTTCTTTGGAAAAGGAACAAATACAGATCTCTTCTAATCAGTTGGC
The DNA here is from genome assembly GCF_000299155.1 of Elephantulus edwardii. NCBI lineage: Eukaryota > Metazoa > Chordata > Mammalia > Macroscelidea > Macroscelididae > Elephantulus > Elephantulus edwardii. Next base: position 544,177 of record NW_006400145.1, read on the forward strand.
TAGGTGGTTGTCCTCCAAATATCTTGACACAACTTGTTGAGAACATCCAGGGCAGTGTCTGTTGAAATATGTCAATTTGTATGCCATCAGTTCCTGGGGCCAGATGAGTTGGATTCATCTTGATGGCAATAAATTTTTTCTTGCTGCTTTGAAAAACAAGGAACTCATGCAATATTATTCAAAATGGTTGACTCTGGAGAACATT
>NW_006400145.1:545161-580475 GCF_000299155.1 Elephantulus edwardii
AAAAAAAATAAATTTTTTCTTCCTACCAAGATTCTGAAAACTTAAGGGAAATCTGATCACTACATGGAAAGGGATTTTGGGGGGTTGCTTGACAAAAAAAAAGCATTTCTTACAATTTTGGTTTCTTCTAGTCTTTTTGTCATCATGTGCCAAGTGTAGCATGCAAACGCTAAAATGTGGTTAACCTCTTGAATTCTGACCCATGTCCTAGCGCCTTAGAGTCCCAGAATAATCACAAGTGGGTTTTTATGAACTCTTTGATTATAGACCTTGAAGCTTAAAAAACAGAGTCCTTTCTGAGTTTGCAAACAAGGAAGCCAAGCCCCAGAGAGATAAAGTGATTTGTGTAACTAACAGGCAGATTAGAAAATTTCTGGCATTCCGGGACCTCAGTTGGACCATTTTCTCCTCTAGAAGCACCTTTTGTTGTAGCAGAAACAAAGGTTGTCAGAACCCAGCATTGGGCAGAGGTTCACTTAAATACGCAAGATGACCTTCTGTGTGTCACGGTTGAATTGTTCACCCAAGTTTTCAGCATGGCTGACCTTTCAAAAGTAGGTCATCACACTTTTCTTGAGAGGATTTGAACCTCCAACTTTGTAGTTAACATATGAAGGCCTTGTTGTTGTCATATGCCTATGTACAACAGCTCTGAAGCCTACCCCGTCCTAGGCCAGTCTCACTGACTCCGATATACCTACCCCCACTGCCCCAGTCACTATTTCAATCCATCTCATCTGGGGTCTTCCTCTCCTGCACTGTCCCCCCACCCTTCTGGGCATGATGTCCTTCTCTAAGGATTGGTCCCTCCCGGCCACATGCCCAAAGTATGTGAGATAGAGCTTCTAAATCCTAGCCTCCACGGAGAAACTTGGTTTCACCTTCTCCAGGACAGACCTATATGTTTTCTTGGCAGTTCATGGTATATTCAAGACTCTTATCCAGCACCACAACTCAAAGGCATCGATTCTTATTCTGTCATCTTTAGTAATTGTACAGCTCCCTGATGCACAGCAATTAATTGTGAAGACCATGGACTGGATCAGATGCACCTTAGTCTCTAGACTGACATTGTTGCTTCACAGACCTCTGGAAAAGTCCCTGACTGCAGATTTACCTAATACAATCCATCTTTTGATTTCCTGACTTCCGGAGCTGTGTAAGTTATAAATATTAACAACCTCAATCTCTTCTCTGAAACTGTGTCTTAACTGTTTGTACCTCCCAGAGACTTCACTCAAAAATTCAAAATCACCGCTGGTGGAGTCAGAACCAGCTCACAGCTGAGCCTCCACTGAGTTCCTAAGGCTGTAAATCTCATGGGAGATTTCCCATCTTTCTCCCTCCCAACTGCAGGTGAATTCTAACCACCTTTTGAATTATTCTCCAAAACTATGCAACCAGAGCTCCCTGGAGACTCTAACGGGGACCTTTGCTTACAGATTTCTTTACCCAAGGTTCTCAAATCACTATGTGCACTGATGAACCAGGTTAAGAAGAGACTTGGTAATGACCTTTGCCCTGAAAGGAGACAACTGTATCATACCAGTCTTAAAGCTTTCTGGCTGGAAAAGGGGCATCCCACCGCAGAGAAATTCTTTCCCTCCCTTGGTTCCCCCTTCCCCACTGTTCGCCCCCGCCTTGACTCCAGATTCCGCCACATCTACTTTCCCTCCAGGGCCTTTGAGTTTCTGCTTAATGAGACCGGTGGTTGCTGAGGGTGTGATTGACTCAGTTATGCACAGCCTGCATTCATCGCCCTGAGAAAGGGCATTGCACACAAGATCATTGCCCACGGCAACCGTGGTGGCATTTCTGAGAGCAAGGCGACATTCCCAGCAGCTTCGTCCTCCACCCCCGTGGAAGGAAACGTCCCCCAGGCCAGCGGATGGAGCGCTGCGTGGTTTCTAAAGGGATGAAAACATCCCATGTCGAGAAGAATCCTGGGTTCTTTGCAAGCCATCCGTCGGACTTCCTCACTTTTTACTCACATCCAGTTCTTCTAATTTCCAGGACGCTGACGCCAAAATGCAGGGGAAATCTCTGGAGTAAAATCAAGCCAGTTACAACATCTCAATTGCCTTAATTGATCAAACAAACTTCTCTGTGTGCTCCAGGCGCTCAGACTGACGCCTTAGCTGGAGGCTCCAGCTGCAGAATGCCAGTCTTCCCTCTCACACAGTGAGCAAGGCTCCAGGCAATGCCTTTGGGGGCAAGGCCAGGACGCACTGGCTTGGAAGAGAGGCTGGGGAGCGTGTCCAGGCCAGGATGGGGTAACCAGCTAACGGGACCAGTGACTTTCTGTTAGGCCAGGAATACAGAAAATTTATTCCATATAGTTTGCATCCTGTGTATTACCCCGGGAGAGGGAGGGCAAGTGAAGCAGGTTTTCTTGCTGTCAGCATTTTGAGAGGCACAGCTTAAGGCCCCTGCCCTCCCTGTCTTTCGCCCCTATTTTTTTTGCAGAACAGAACTACTTTTACCACGCTGCAGTAAGAGGTCCCTCCACCCTACAAACGGGCTAATCAGAAGATTGGAAGTTTGAGTCTAACTGAAGTACCTCAGAACAAGGTCCACTTCTGAAAAATCAGCTACTCAACACCTCCTTCGCTGTTTGTGGGGTCACAGTGAGAGGGAACTAACTCCACCGCAAAAGGATTACGGCATATGATTTGCACGCGAACATGTATTTTTTGGTGTCAGGAAGCTTTTAAATAGAACCGAATGGTACTTTAAAATGCAAATTTTAATAACAGCTAGGTGGAATCATGGCTTACACAATAAGCCTTCACTTAAAATGAAAAAAAAATCTGTTTATTATCTCTGTTAGATATATCTAGTGACCTAGGGTGAGCAGTCTGTTGTCTTCGAGTCAAGCACGACTCATATATGAGCAAAAGGTCTGAAGCCTTTCTGTAACTATCGACATTTATCAAAGTGCATAGTTTCCCAGACAAGTTGTTTAGGAAGTAGATGCCACTCCTGCTTCCTGTGCAATTTGTTGTTGTTGCTTTGTGCCTGGAGGCATCTGGGACTCATAGTGACCCTATGTACAGCGGCTCTGAAGCCTGTCCTTTCCCGAGTCAGTTTCACTGACTCCGACACACCACTCCCTTTGCCCCAGTTACTGTATCCATCCATCTCATCCAGGATCTTCCTCTCCTGCACTGTCTCTTCACGATTCTGAGCATCATGTCCTTCTGAAAGGATTGGTCCCTTCTGGCCACATGCTCAAAGTATGTTAGGTAGAGCTTCAAAATCCTAGCCTTTGTTTTCTTGGCGGTCCATGGTATGTTCAAGACTCTTCTTGAGCACCACAACTCAAAGGCATTGATCCTTCCTCTGTCATCCTTAGTCATTGTCCAGCTCTCTGATGCATAGCAAGTAATTAATTGTGTGTGGATCAGACACACCTTAATCTCAAGACTTACATGGTTGCTTCTCAGAACTCTGGAGAAGTCCCTGAGATTTTTCTAATGCAATTCGTCTTTTGATTTCCTGACTACTGGTGCCAACAGTGTTGATTATGGAGCTAAGCAAGTTGCAATTGTTAACAACCTCAGTCTTTTCTCTATCCATGATGGTGCTGTCCATTGGCCCAGTGGTGAGAATATTTTTGAGCTTTATTAAGATTTATAGCCTTGGAAATCTGATGGAAGGTTGCCGAGGTACAATTGACTCCGTGGTAATGGGTTTGGTCGTGCTTTACTAAGTAGAATCACTCTGTGGAGTTTTCTTGGTCATGAGTTTTACAGAAGCAGATCACCAGATCTTTCATCTCTGTGCTGTGGGGTGGGTTTGAAAATCCAGCTTCTAGACTAGTATTTAAGTATGAACTATTTGTGGCACCTAAGACCTAATGAATATCTTTATCACCCTCAAAAGTTTCCCTGGGCCTTTAGATAGTCAATCTTCCTGCTTCATGTCCCACTCTATCCTCCTCTCTGCATCTCTGATCTGCTTTCTTGCAGAGTTGTCTTCCAGAAATTGATGCAAATGGAATCATGCAGTATATCCTCTTTTTCTGTCAGGCATCATTCCTTCAGCATTCTTAAGATTCATCTATATCAAGTAAACATTTATCATTTTTTTTTCCAAGAAATCGTTTATTTTATCCAAGGCAATGAATGTATTCTTTTTACTTAACAAATGTAGAATATGAGATGCAGCCATTTCATTCATTCCTATATTGCTGCTGATATATGCCATCAAGTCACTGAGACTCATAATGATCCTATGTGCAATAGCTCTGACCCCTGCTCTATTCTGAGCCAGTGTCACTGTCTCCGACATAGAGCCCTTATTACACCAGTCACTGTGTCAATCCATCTCATCTAGGGTATCCTTCTCCTGCATTGTCCCTCCACTCTTCCAAGCATGTCCTTCTTCAAGGACAAATCCCTCTGCCCACATGCCCAAAGATTCTCAAAATCATTGCTGCTTCCAATGAATAACTTTGTTTCACACTTTCCAGATCTGTTAGTTCTCTTAGCAGTCCATGGTATGTTCAATGCTCTTTTCCAGAATAACTCAAAGGTATCGATTCTTTATCTATTCATTCTCTATTCATTTTCCAGCTCTCTGGTGAATAGCAAGTAATTGTGAAGATTATGGCCTGGATCAGGTCCACCTTAGTCTCTAGAGTGCTCTTCAGTACTCTGGAGAGGCCCCTGACAGCAAATTTTCCTAATGTAATTCATCTTTTGATTTCCTGACTTCTGGTGCCAAGAGTGTTGATCGTGGACCTAAGCAAGCTGAAATTGTTAACAATCTCAATCTTTTCTCCATCTATCATGGTGCTGCCAATTGGCCCAGTGGTGAGAATCTTGTTCCTAGTATTAGTCACTTTTATAATTGGCTAATTTAATAGAATTAAATTATTCAGGCTAGAGGGTCATCCATCATGCTGATCTTCAACAGTCAGCTTTTAGTTTCCCTGCTTTTTCCCTGATCATTTTCATTTTTCATTCCTTGGCTTCTGCTCTATCATGTGTTACTAATTCCCTCTGCTTTTGTTTATGTTCTTCTTTTCTATGTGCATAACATAAAGTGCAACTCAAGTAATTGATTTTAGGAATAGTCTATCTAATCTAGACATTTGCTGCTGTAACCATATCTCTGAGTTCTTTAGTCCCAGCTCACTAGTTTTGATAAGTAGCAGTTCTGCTTTATTTCATTTAAAATATTTTCTAATTTCTCTCCTGAGGTTTTCTTTCCCAGTGGCTTATTTAAATCCAGTGCCATCGTGTTGGTTCCAACTCATGGTGACCCTCCTAGGTTTCCAAGGCTGTAAATCTTAACAGGAGGAAACTGCACGTCTGTCTCCCCTGGAGCATTTGGTGGATTCAAACCAACAGCACAATGTGTAATAACACCATCACCAGAATGCCTTTAGTAGCTGTATTAGAAGTGTGTTATTAGTTTCTAAATATTTGGGTGTGTTTTTTCCTATATCTTTCTATTACAGGTTTCTAGTTTAATTTTTTTTTTGCAATCAGATGAATTATTTGTATTATTTATGTCTTTGTAAACTTATATGTTGTTGTTGTTGAAGATGTTATGTGATGTCAAGCTTGAACCAACTCATAGCTGGCTCCCCAGCAGATTTTCATAGGCTATAATCTGCAGAGGAGGAGAGTGCCTGTTTTTTCTCCCAAGGATCAGCCGGTAGATTTGAACTGGGAGCCTTTACATTGGGAGTGTGACTCCTGCCACTAGCTCACCAGAGTTCAGGCCACTTACATATGGCTAATATTGAGAAGAATAGGAATACCATAACACTTAATTGTATTCATGTACAATGACCTTATACCTAGACCAAGAAACTGTTTTTTGAATAGTGCAAGAAACACTTCATGGTTTAAATGAAAAAAGGTGTGCAGCAGAACTGTATCCTTTCTCCACACCTAGTCAATCTGTATGCTACACAAATTCTTTGAGAAGCTGGACTTTATGAAGAACAATGCAGCATCAGAATCTGAGGAAGATTCATCAACAACATGAGTTATACAGATGACACAACTTTGCTTGCTGAAAGTGAGAAGAACTTGAACTATTTATTGCAGAAGATGAAGTACTACAGAGTTCAATATGAATTACATCTCAACATCAAGAATACAAAGATCCTCATTAGTAGGACAATGGACAAAAACCATGATAGATGGAGAAAAAGATTGAAAATTGTCAATGATTTAATCTTACTTGGAATTTGCAATCAATACCTTTGGTACTAGCCATCAGCAAAGCAGGAGATGTATGGCATTGGAAAAGTCTGGAGTCAGGGACCTCTCCAGTCTTGAAGAGTAAGTTTAAAGATTAAGGTGTACCTGATTTAAATCTTTTGTTATTTTTGTGTACTGTAGAGTCATAACCAACCCATAGCTGATCCTCTGGTGGGTTTTTGGAGACAGTTAATTACATAAGAGGAGACGGCCCATCCTATTCCTGCAGAGCAGCTAGTGGCCTTGAACTGAGTGTCTTTGGGATTACAGCACAACTTTTTGCCACTAGACCACCAGAGCCCCTTGATTTAAGGCATAGTCTTTTCAGTTATATGCTGTAAATCTGAGAGCTGGACAATGAATAAGGTAGGCAAAAGAACAATCAATGCCTTTGAGAGTGATGTTGGAGAAGAGTACTTAATATACCATGGACTGTCAGAATACAAAAAAAAAAACAAAACAATGCATTGGAGAAAGCACAACCAAGTGACTCCTTAGAGGCAAGGATAGCAAAGCTTCACCTCACATACTTTTAGCATGTTGCTAGGAGAGGCTATTCCTTGGAAAAGGACATCGTACTAGGAAAGGTGGAGGGGCAGAAAAGGGGGGATATATCAGTAAGATATCGACACAGAGTCTGCAGCAATGGGCTCAAATGTGTATAGGATTACAGGGATGGTGCAGGATAGGCTGGGTTCTGTGGTTCATAGGATTGCTATGAGTTGAACTCAACTCAGTTACAGTTAGCAACAACAAATATATATTAACTGAGAGAACTCTGGTGGCTTAGTGTTAAGAAGTTAGGCTGCAAATCCAAAGGCACTCAGGGCAAATACACAAGCTGCTGCATGAGAGAAAGATGGGCACTCTCCTCCTGTGAGATTGACTGCCTCTGAAAACCTGCTGGAGGGTCAGCTGTGAGTCAGTTCCAACTTGATGGTACATAACAACAATATATATCATTTGTTGTTATTGTCACATGTCATCACGTTGAATATGACACGTAGTGAGCATATGGACAACAGATCTGTACCATGTCCTATCCTGGGCCGTCCTTCTCATCTCTGATAGACTTGATCTGATAGCTGCAGCCACTATGTCAATCCATCTTGTTGACGGCTTTGTCTCATTTGCTGACCCTCCACTTTTCCAAGCATGATGTCCCTCTCCAAGGAATGGCCTCTCCTAGAAACATGGCCAAAGTATGTGAGACAAAGCTTTATCATCTTTGACTCCAAGGAACACGTCTGGCTGCGCTTTCTCCAAGATATATATCTGTTTGTTCTTTTAGCAAATCATAGGATAGTCAACACTCTTCTCCAAGACCACAGCTCAAAGGCATCAATTCTTCTTTCATGCTTTTCCATTGCCCAGCTCTCAGATACATAGCAGATAACTGAAAGGACTGTGGCTTGAACAACATGCATCTTATTCTTGAAGCTGGCATCATTGCTCTTCTGTTCTTTGGAAATGTCCCTCACAACAGACTTTCCCAGTACAATAGCTCTTTTGATTTCTTGACTGCTGTTCTAGATGGTGTTGATTGTGAATCCAAGCAAGGTGAAAGAATTGACAATGTCAATCTTTTCTCCATCTATCATGATGCCTTTTGGCACAGCGGTGAGGATTTTTGTTTTCTTGATATTGAGATGTAATCCATATTGTAGGCTGTCAGTCTTTGATCTTCTGTATCAGGTGCTTCAAGTCCTCCTCACTTTCGGCAACCAAGACTGCACGACTTGAATAACAAAGGTTGTTGATGAGTCTTTCTACAGTCCTGATACCACCTTCATAAACTTCAGCTTCTCAAATGGTTGTGCAGCGTACAGACTGAACAGGTAAGGAGAGAGTATACAGCCTTGATGCATGTCTTTCTTGATGTTAAGACATCTGTTCTAACAATAGCTTCTTGGTTTTGGCATAGATTTTTTTATAAGCACAATTAAGTGTTCTGGAATACCTATTCTCATCAATGTCAACCCTAGTTTGTTATGATCCACATAGTCAAACACTGTTGCATAATAAATAAAATACATATAACTATTCCACTGATATTCTCTACTTTCAGCCAAGATTCAGTTGACATCAGCAATGACATCCCTGGTACCATGTCCTCTTCTAAACCCAGCTTGAACTTCTGGAATTTTTCTGTCAATGTACTATTCTAGCTAGTTTTGGATTATTTTCAGCAATATTTTTCTCGCACATGGTATTAACCGTATTGTTCAATAATAGCCACATTTCCTTCGATCACCTTTCTTGGAAATGGAAACAAATATGGATCTTTTCCATCAGTTGGCCTGATAGCTGTTTTCCAAATTTCCTAAAACAGACAGGTGAGCACATCCAGGGCTTCTTTTCATTTAAACATGTTAATCGGTATCCTGTCAATTTCTTAGGGCTTTATTTTTGCCAGTGTCTTCAATGCAATCAGGGATTCTTTCTTCCTCACTATTGGCTCTTAATCAGATGCTATTTCAGGAAATATTTGGTATCAACTAATTCTTTTTGGTACAGTGACTCTACGTATCCTTTCCATCTTCTTTTGATGCTTCCAGGATCATTCAAGATTTTGCCCATAACATCTGTCAGTATTGCAACTCAAGGCCTGAATTAGTTTTTCTATTCTTTCAGTGTAAGAAATGCTGAGTGAATTCTTGCCTTTCTATTTTCCATATTCAGCTCTTCGCACATTCTGTTATGACACTTTGGTTTGTCTCCTCAAGTTTCCCTTTGATAATTCTATAAACAACAGAGGATTATATCACTTAGATGTTGAGAAATAATTCTGCACAGGTACTTCAGATTTCTGCTTATCCTGTGAACAGAAGTACTGAGTTTTGTTTTCAGACTATTCCCTTCAAATTTCTTTGCATAGTCAATAGCTTTAGAAGATGTTCACCCTACTTCTAGTGCAAATTAAGAAATTCATTGCCACTGAGTTAAGAACTGACTCATAGCTGATGCTCCAATTGGTTTTTGGAGGCTGTTAATTTTATGGAAGGAGATTATTCATCTTTCTCACTGGTGGATTTGAACCAACAGAGTGTACACCACATCTGGCTTTGCAGTGCAATTTCTTACACACTTGATCACCAGAGTTTCCCTGCCTTCTTGAAGACAGAATTATTGTGGTCTGATGTGTTGTTGTTGTTGTTGTTAAGTGCCGTCGAGTCACAGGCGACTCATAGCGACCCTATGAAGGAGAGTCCTTGACGCTTGGATGTCTTTCATCCTCTCTCCAAGTTCATAGGGTTTCCAGAGGCAAGCTATTATGGAAGTGGATGCCACTCCTCCTTCCACTCTTGTTTAATCGGGGAGCTCTACCCCAATCTCAGTCCGCATTGGGTAGCCAACCATTAATGCATTTGACACATCCGTGTCACAATGTTCAGCCTCACAGCAACTACAAGTGACTGCGGGATGGCAACTTGTACACCAGGGCTATACGACCTAGAGGAATGTCTGAACAAAAACAATGATAGACTGGCCTGAGGGCCACGAACTAAAAGTCACCAACCTTTGTCTTGGTCACATCGTTTTCTCTTCACTGGGCCAGCTGATTTTTTTCTCTCTCTCTCCCTCTCTCTCGATGTTATTGTTGTTAAGTGCCATTGAGTGGTCTGATATAAGAAATAAAAAGTATTTCTGTGGAGCAAGATCAGACAGATTTGCTTGCGGGACTTGGAAAATACTTAGCTTCCCTAAGCCCAGAGCTTCTCTTCCATTATGCAACTCATTGCACATCCAGACATCATCTTTGCATTGCTCTGTGGAACTGATGCCCGGGGAACTGACTGAATGTATCGTGATGCTCATGTATCTCAACCTAACCTTTAATCATAAAGCTATGAGTTTTAGTCTTTCAGCATTTTTACATTTTAATGTAGTTTTATTACTATTTCCATAGAAGTAGAAGTGCTCAACACTTATTTCTAAGCAACATATGTTGCTTTGGTTAAAAAAAAAAATTAATTCTTAATTAGATTTTTTGTTTATTGTTTTTAGAGATAAATGCCATTTTTAAATTAATAGTCTTTCAATCCATTATAATTCATAACAGTTTATACATTTTTTTTATTCTGCATTTTCTACATGATGTCATGTTTACATGTCATCTGGTCAGTTCTGACTTAGAATGACCCAGTGTACACCAGAATTAAACAATTTCTACTTCTGTACTCTCTTCATAGGGTTGCTATGAGTTGTGTTTGACTCGAAGGGAGTCAACAATAACAACAACAATCATCCTCACAACCAATGCTGTGTTTGAACCTATTGTTGCACTCACTGTGTAAACCCATCTCATTGAGGGTATCTCTCTTTTTGCTTCCTGTCTTGATTATCAAGCATGATGCCTTTCTTCAGGGACCAACCAACCCCTCCTGATAACAAACCTAAAGTATGTGAGACAAAGTCTCATAATCCTCAGCTCTAAAGAGCATCCTGGTAGTACTTCTTCCAAGATAGAGTTGTATGTTCTCTTGGTTGTCCATGGTTAATTCAATATTCTCCTGCATCAGAATTAAAGACATCGATTTTTATTCAGTCTTCCTCATTAGTGGTCCAACTTTCACATGCTTATGAGGTGACTGAAAAAGATCATAGCTTGTGTAGGCCCACCACAGTGTATTATCCTTTATAGATTTGTCCAAAGCAATAGGCATTGTGGTCTCAGGACTGCTGTCCCACGAAGGTTGCTTATGGAGCCAAGTAAAATGAAATCATTGGCAACTTCCTATTTGTTCCCAGTATGTTGCTTATTGGCCCAGTTTTGAGAATTTTTGTTCACTTTAGATTGAAGTGTGTAATTCATACTAAAGGTGGTCTTTGATCTTCATGAAGAAATATTTCAAGATTTTTCCTTTCAGTACAAAAGATCATGTCATTTGCAAATCACAGATTGTCAATGAATCACCCTCCAATTGTGCTGCCATATTCATAGTGATATCTTGATCACTATAAGCCATATCTGTCTGTGGTGCTAAAGACAGGAAAACAGGTATATAAGGTAAAATCTCCTATCTAGAGCAATGCCAAGAGGGTGTGTAGGGGTTAATATTGGTGCCTCAAGAAAGCCTGAGCTCTTAGCAATGGTTAAGAGTTTGACTGCTAACAGAGAAGTTCAAACTCTCCAGCTGCTCTGAGAGAGAGAGATGTGGCAATCTTCTTCTGTAGAGACCCATTGTTGTTAGGTGTCTTCGAGTTGAGTATGACTCATAGAAACACTATGAACAGTAGATCTGAACCCTATCCTATGCTGTGCAATCCTTACAATCTCTGAGATACTCGAGTCTATTGCTGTAGTCACTGTGTCAATCCACCTGGTGGAGGGTTTTCCTTTTCTTCCTCATCTCACCACCTTTCCGTGATATTCCTTTCCAAGGATCAGACTGTCCTAGCAACATGTCCAAAATATGTGCAACAAAGCTTTGCCATCTTTGCCTCCAATGCTCCCTCTTCTCCAAGACTTATCTCTTGGTTATTTTGGCAGTCTATTGTGGCATCAGGATTGGTGGAAGATCTATTAATAATCTGCGTTATGCAGATGACACAACCCTGCTTGCTGAAACTGAGGAGGACCTCATGCACTTGCTGCAGAGGGTGAAGGACTGCAGCCTTCAGTATGGACTGAGGCTCAATGTCAAGAATACAAAGATTCTCACCACTGGACCAGTTGGCAGCATCAGGATGGATGGCGAAGAGATTGAGATTGTTCACAGCTTCAGTTTGCTCAGCTCCACAGTCAACACTCTTGGCACCAGCAGTCAGGAAATCAAAAACCGTATCACGATGGGAAAGTCTGCTGTTAGGGACCTCTCTAAAGTACTCAGGAGCAACGGTGTCTCTCTGGAGACTAAGGTGCGCCTGATACAGGTCATGGTCTTTGCAATCGCTTGTTATGCATCAGAGAGTTGGACAATGACTAGGGAGAACATAGGAGAGTTGATACTTTTGAGCTGTGGTGCTGGAGAAGAGTACTGAATGTACCATGGACTGCCAGAAAAAACAAACAGATTCATCCTGGAGAGGATTAAACCAAGCTACTCCTTGGAAGCAAGGATTCTGGGGCTTCGTCTGACATACTTTGGACACGTTGCCAGGAGGGACAGGTCCTTGGAGAGGGACATCATGCTTGGGAGGGTGGAGGGACAGCGCAGGAGGGGAAGACCCTCTATGAGATGGATTGATTCGGTGACTGGGGTAATCGGGATGGGTGTGTCAGAGGCAGTGCAGTTGGCGTAGGATAGAGCAGGGTTTAGGGCTGTTGTGCATAGGGTCGCTATGAGTCACAAACGACTCGACGGCACATAACAACAACAACAACAATGGAATAGTCAGTACTTTTCTCAAGCACCGCAGTTCAAAGCCATAAATTTTTCTTCTATCATCCTTATTCATTGTCCAGCTCTCAGCAGCATAGTAGCAAGTGGTGAAAAAGATCATGGTCTGAATTAAGTGCACCTTTGTCTTTATGCCAGGAAATTTGGATGATAGACAACTGGCCAACTGACTAGAAGAGATCCATATTTGTTCCCATTCTCAAGACAGATGATTTAGTAGAACGTGGAAATTATCAAACAATATCATTAATCCACATGCAAACAAAATACTGGTGGAGATTATTTTTCAAAAATGGCTAGAAAAGGACATAGAAAACTGGCAGAAGCTCAAGCTGAATTTAAAAGAGGTTATGGCACTAGGGATATCATTGCTGTTGCCAGATGGATCTTGGCTGAAAGGCAAGGATACCAAAAGGATGTTTATTTATATTTTATCGACTATGAGAAGACATTTGACTGTGAAACACAGCAAATTATAGCTAATCTTGAGAAGAATGGGAATCCCAGAACACTTAATTGTGCTCATGTGAAATCTATACCTAGACCAAGAAGCTGTTGTGCAAACAGAGCAAGGAAACAATGTTGTTGTTGTTGTTATGTGTCATTGAGTCTCTTGTAACTCATAATGACACTGTGTATAAGAGCCCTAAACCCTGCTCTATCCTGTGCCAACCTTATTGTCTCCGATACACCTATTCCCATTACCCCAGTCACTGAATCGATCCATCTTACCGAGGGTCTTCCTCTCTTGCACTGGCTCTCCACCCTCCCAAACATGATGTCCTTCTCCAAGGACTGGTCCCTCCTTGCAACATGCCCAAAATATGTCAGACAAAGCTTCAAAATCCTTATCTCCAAAGAGCAGCCCAGTTCTACCCTCTCCAGGATGAACCTGTTTGTTCTCCTAGCAGTCCATGGTATATTCAACACTCTTCTCCAGCACCACAGCTTAAAGGCATCAATTTTCTTTCTATCATCCTTAGATTATTTAAAAGTAAGAAAGGTATACATAAAAGTTGTAACCTATCTCCATACCAAATCAATCTGTATACTGACCAAATGATTTCAGAAACTAGATTATATGAAGAAGAATGTGGCATCAGGATTGTAGGAAGATTCATCAATAGTCATAAAGATTACAACCTTGAAAATCTTATGGAGGAGTTCAGAGTTGCTATGAGTTAGAATCAACTTTGTGAAGTGATTTAATGTCTTGTCTATACTTCTCTGGCTTTAGTGTTGAAGTCTCAGAATTCTCACATCTCAAGACTTTCTCTGAAAGCAAGAGATAATTCCCAATAGGAAGTGCCTAGAGATTAAGTCCATCTCCCCTACTCAGCCATGGTCTTAACAATTACTATGAATCAGAGAGCTGGATAATGACTAAGTATGACAGAAGAATTGATGTCTTTGAGTTGTGGTGCTGGAGAAGAGTCTTGAACATATCATGGACCACCAAGAAAACAAATAGCTCTATCTTGGAGAGGGTGAAACCAAGTTTCTCCTTAAAGGCTAGGATTTTACATCTCTGTCTCACATACTTTGGGCATATGGCCAGCAGAGATATATCCTTGGAGAAAGATATCATGCCCAGAAGGGTGGAGGGACAGCACAGGAGAAAAAGACCCCAGATAAGATGGGTTAATACAATAACTGTGGCAATGGGGGTTGGTGTGTCAGAATTCGGGAGACTGGCTCAGGACAGGGTAGGGTTCGGAGCTGCTGTACACAGAGTTGCTATGCAACTCAATGACACACAACAACAATAAAAACAACAACAATCACCCCTACTCAGCAGTGACTGATCAGAATCAATATATACATCCTTTAGCTCCCTCAACTCTGAATATAATAGTTCTGAAATGCATAATCTTACTGACTTCTTCAGTTTTCAAAAGGATTCAGGCTTCAGTTACTCACAGCAAAAATTGGCTTGATTACATACTTCTTATTGGCTGACTTCTCTTTCCTGTTTCACTCTCTTTCTCCTCTTCCAGCATTTCCTGGGATCAACTCTTCCCAAAACTCCTTCTTTGAGAACCCTCAAACCTTCGTTTCCACTCAGACTAAGCAGATTGAGGGCATATGTATAGCCATGATGAAAAGTCACATTTGATTCACTGTCTCATAAAAACCAATATATCCAAAGGAAGTTGGAACTTCCCTTAGTGAGGCTTTGGAGCTCAATTGTAATGAGGTTAGGAGTTATTGGCAAGAAGAACTGAATTTTTTAAGTGTCCCATAGGACAGACACATGAGACCTTTGAAGGAGCAAAATGCTCTGAAAATCATGGTGAAACTCTAAGTCAGAAACATAAAACAGATGCCGTTGCAAGCCCTATCAGAGAGGCCAGGAACCCAGTGGGGTTTGATGATTCCAACATTGCACTTTATTTGCTGGCAAGATGGTTTAGACTTGCCAGAGCTCCTGGGGTTGCCATAGTATTTGTAAACAAAACTCTGTGGTCAAAAAACTCGGGTGTTACAACAATGAGAAGGGAAATTTAGGGGCAGCCGGATCCTCTTGCTGGGAAAGAGTCTTGGAAATGGGCATCTTAAAAAAGGTCACAGAACACAAAGTGATGAGCCAGCCACCTTGCTGACTGGGGTTAGCCACCTTCACTCACTTGATTTCCTCCCTCCTCCTCCAAGGTCCTTCTCTCTGGAGACATCTCACCATTCATGTCTCAGTGACACAGACAGATGTTCTGAGCAGAAGCGTCTCTTCTCTTAGTTCACTGAAGATCCATGTGCAGTCAAAGAAGGAAGGTCAACTAGGTTTGTTTCAGATTATTTTCGATGCTCTACTCAAGCCTTCTGCCGAACTCCCTGCCACTCTTTTGAAGGGGGCACTGGTGGCTTAGTACTAAGGTTGCACTGTGACAGTTGACCTGTCAATCTACAGGCACACAGTTCAAATTCACCAGCTGCTTCATGGAAGAACAATGAGCATTTCTTCCTGTGTTATTTACTGCCTCTGAAATTCCACTGGCAGGTCGGCAATGGGTCAGTTCCAACTAGATAAAACTAAATAACAACAACCACCACCACCTACTAGTGCTCTCTTCTGAAAGGTATCCAATCTACTAACAGTTATTTCACATCCACAACATGCTTGGGCCAGGCACTTGGGGTATAATAATGATTCAGATACAATTTCTGTTCTTTGGAGACCACTTTTCAGTGAAGGAGCACACAACAGTAAGAAAGTGACTAGAATGCAGTGTGATGAATGCAACAACATCAGCTGATACCAGACACACTGGTTCAGCAGAGTACGGTGGCAAGACAGGATGGGGTCTTTCCTCAAGGGTCGAAGGGGCTCACAATGAACTATTTTTTTAATGGTTTTATTTTATATTGGTTTGTATGCAAAATTCATATACATTGTGTCTTGTTTACATACATTGTGTTCCACGCTTTCATCTATTCGCAATAAATTCCCTATATTGGGTTTCTTAAAATTAATCAACATGGACCCATGCCCATCATTGCCAACCTTTTCAGTTTCCCATTGGATCTTTCATAATTCCTTTACTCCCCTCCCTTGAACACTTTACAAGTGAGGCTCGTTCTAAGCATATACATGGATTAACTGATATAAAAGCCACAAGAGAAGTGCTGTTATTAAGCCCAGATGAGTAAACTGAGAAATTTAATGCCTGGCCCAAAGTTATAGCCCAGAGCATATGGTTTTAATGACTGCACTGAGCTGCAGAGGAGGTGTTGTCAGAGGGTTGCTCCAGTGCTAAAACCCCAGAAACCAGGTGTGGTTTAGAGATCCCTAATGTGTTGTGAGTGGGCTTCCACAAGAGGAGACTGGCATTCTAGATGTTCAACCAGCATTCCCAGGGAGAAGCACCCAGGGACATCAAACTCTTCATAAACAAAATGCCCTTTCTTGTTACTGTTTTTGGGTGTCATCGAGTCAAGTATGACTCACAATAACCCTATTGATGATAGATGTGAATCTTACCCTATCCTTGCCATCCTCGCCATCTCTGGAACACTTGATCCCATAGCTGCAGCCACATGACAATTCATCTCGATGAGGGTCTTCTTCCTCTCATTCACTAACCTTCCACCTTTCCAAGCATGATATCCTTTTCCAAGAAAGAGCCTTTCCCAGAAACATGTCTATACATGGAGAATGATGAGGCATTTTGTGTCTGGAGATTTACAGCTTCAAGAATCCAACAGAGCAATTTTACCTGGTCCTATAGAGGTGCTTAGGAATAGATGCAGTGGCAATGGGTTTTATTTTTTTAATTCATTTTTTTAGGGACTCTGTATGTTGTCTGTGTACGTATGCACTTAGGTGCTTCTAGAAGCCCCTCTCCTCCCAAAGTGGTGACCAGGGTTCAAATAAAAATCCACACATCAAATTCAAATGAGGCAGAATCCTAAAAGTGTTGTTGTTGTTGTTGTTAGCCGCTGTTGAATTTCCCCCAATTCATGGTAGCCCCGATAAAATGCTGCCCCATCCTATACCATCCCTGTGATCAGCTGGAGATGAGACCATGGTGATTAGCAGTGTTTTAATTGACTGGTTTTTGCTAGTGGATCACCTTTCTTTCTAGTCCATCTTGACTTGGAAATGCTGCAGAAACCAGTTCAGCAAAAGACAACAATGTGAACGTCGCTCTGAACCCCCACAGTTCTCATGAAGAGTTTATGGAGCTGCAGTTCTACTCTACTGGGCTAGAGGCACGTCATTGTCTTTACCGTGAACTTGGAGAGACTAGAGTGTTTTGGAGCAGAAGAGTTCCAAGCAGGGCTTGGCATGCTAAGGCTGCACTGAGACCGAGCCAGGAGGAAACCATTTCTCAGAGGGGAATAATGCCAAGAAAAGATGAGCATTTATCTAGCCTAGAGTGCGCTTTCTGAGAATGGAGAGATTGGGTAGACTCCAGACGAGAAGAGCTTGGGAGTGAGAAAACAGAAAAGATTGAGGGGAAAAAGGGACTTTCAGAGAGTAGATGATGAGAAACGTAACTTGGCTGAGTGCAGTGTCAACAAAAAGACCTGGGTCAGGATGGGACAGGACTGCTCTTCTAGAATAAAGATAGAACTAAAGAAATGATCTCAACTTTGGGCAGAGTCATTGAAACCAGAGGTACTTGCCAAAGGTACCTAGCAAGAGAGACAGCAGCCTTTTGAGGTCAGGATCTCCAGTCAGGGCTCGTGACCCAGCACAAGAAAGGACAGTGGGGAATGGCTGAGAGGCTTTAAACCAAAGCCAAGCCACTGAGGGACATGCACTAGCTCTCCAGTGTTCTCACCATGTTGTTATTGTTACGTGCTGTTGAGTCAAGTACGACATAGTGATGCTACGCACAATAGCTCTGAACCTTGTTCTCTCTCCAGCCAATCTCATCGTCTCGAACACACCTACTCTCAGTACCCCAGTTATTGTATCACTCCCATCTTATCTGGAGTTTTCTAAAACTACACTCACTCTTGACCCTTCCAAGTATGATGTTTTTCTCCAAACACTGGTCCATCCTGGCTACATGCCCAAAGTGTGTGAGAAGGAGTCTCAAAATCCTTGCCTCCAAGGAGTAGCTCAGTTTACCTTCTCCTGGACAGACTTGTTTGCTCTCTTGGCAGTCCCTGGTATGTTCAATACGCTTGTCCAGCATTAAAACTCAAGGACATCAATTCTTCTGTCATACTTAGTCATTATGCAGCTTTTTCATGCACAGTAAGTAATTGTAAAGACCATGGCTTGCATCAGGTGCACCTCAGTTTCCAATCTGACATAATTGTTCTTCAGCACTCTGGAGAGGTCCCTGACAGCCGGTTTTCCTAACACAATTTTCTTTTGATTTCTCAACTGCTGGTGTCAAGAGTGTTGGTTGTGCAACTGAGCAGAAATTGATAACAACCTCAATCTCTTTTCCATCTATCATGGTGCTGCCAGTTGGCCCAGGGGTGAAAAATCTTGGTTTTCTTGATTTTGAACTTCAATCCATAACCTTAACCATAACTGTAGAAACGTTCACTCTGTGTTCTTGAACTGACTGTGTGTTAAAAAACTTACAGAGGCCAGATCCAGAGATGACAAAGGGAAAACTGGCCCTCAATATGCTCCATGAAGGAATATCCCTTCTCACTCCTCTCCTTAAAAAGAGAAAAAGTCCCAAGATTGGAAGAGTTACATGGGTCTACAGTATTTGTTAGGAGCATAGCAGTATATTGTAGACATGACTTCCCTGAGAAGGGCTTTGAAAATCTAACTTTCAATCAGGCCTCCTTCGTGCTATGATTTACTGTTGAACTCATTCATCAACAATTCCCTTTTGGATAATTTCTTGGTGAGAATCAGGTTGGTTCTGAATTAGGAAATAATATGGTTAAATTTTTTTCCCCCATCCTCCCAAATTTTACTGTCAGTTCCTCCTCTCATAGGTAATCAGTCTTTAGCATTTATGCATTAGGGAAATAAAGCTTTTTGCTGGAATTTTGGGTAGTGTTTAGGGAGAGGAAGGAAGATGGCAGTGTTCAACCTGCAAACTTGATTTTTGGTTCTTTTTCTCTTTAATTGGAGATGATAACAAATTTTCCTGGGGGTCAATACTCATTGAGTATGGAATCTACTGAAAGTCTTACTAATCTAATAATTTCTTCATAAATACCATTTCCCCAATTTAGGGAAGCATTGTGCATGTAAGTTACAGCACTTTTTGCTGATACTGGTTTCCAATGAGAGATTGAAGCATCTAGGGGTAGAGAGGTGAGAAAGCAGAAGTATAATTGCCCCATCTTATGCTGACAAATAGTGATTTCCAATATCCTCTTGTATTTTGAATCAGAATTTCCTCTACTGTTTCTCTGAATCAGTGAAACATGATTCAGAAATTATGATATAAAATTCATGTCATTTACAGGCACAAACTCCAGACTCTCCAGGTTGTGAAGTAACAGGGAGTACCACTACTAGTTGGAAAAATATCTGTCATTGAGGGAAGGCATCCAACAAGAGGCACCCCTCTCTCACTGATAAGTTCTTCTGGGACCAGTACTTGGAAAAAGACATCAGGTTAAGAAAGGTAGAGGATCAGAGAAAGCGAAGATGACCCTCAACAAGATGGATTGACATGGTGACTGTCACAATGGGCATGGAGCAGAGTGGAGATCTTGAGGAGAGGGTGTAGGATAGGGGAGGGTTTGTTCTGTTGCTGTGAGTTGAAGTTGACTTGTCAGCACCTAACAACAAAGGTGTCGCTTAGGAAGAAGGCAATGCTCACAGGAACTTTGGGAGAAAAAAGGAAAGGTTATTAACCTTCACATTTCCCACAGTTCACTGTTCCTTGTACACTAGAGATGGCTGTCCTGAGAAGACATTTTCTTTATTGGTCTCTGAGCGATGAGATTCTGTAAGGCCAGGATCCAAGATGGAGTGTGAAAGGATTGATGCCAGTGGAAACCTTGTCTAGCTTCCCACGCATGTCAGTTGTGGGCTGGGCTCTTGTGAAGGCTCATGGTGCCAGGGCAGGAATACTTTTCCTTGGGGAAGTGGTCCATACAAGTTGGCTCACAGCTTAATGGGAACACAACTGGAGGAAACAGTCCAAGCAGTGGAGGGAGCTTCCCCAGACATTCCTCAGTTTGTATCAACACCGCACGTCAGGGGCTTCACTTCATGGCTATCATTGCAAAGCCTTGGAAAGGCTCAGGGATATCAACCTTTGAAGTTAGTCAGACCTCTCCTGTAGCTACAGGTGGTTCAAGCAAGAGTGTTCAAGCCAGGCCTGAGAACTGGGCTTGCATTCCCTAGATTTGTCTCCCAATCTCAGGGTCATTCCAAAGGCTGGAAGCAGCATTTCTCAGAGCCTCTCTCTAGACCAACTAAAGGTCTAGCGAATAGAGAAAATGCATCACCCAGTTACCATGCATTGATTCTGAACTATGGTAATCCTGTGTGGGTTAGAATAGAACTCTGCTCCATAAGATTTCCTGTGGTTGAACTAGATTTCCATATTTTTTCCTCCAAGGTAGCTCTGAGCAGACTTGAACCTCCAAGTCAGCCATATTAATCACGTACTATCCAAAGAATGAAAATGGACAGGCCTAGTAATATATTTTCAAAAATTTAGCTTCACAAGTAGTTCTCATGCTCATCAAACGCTGGAGAACCTTTAGATAGTGCTTTCTAAATTGAGAGATGTGAAGCATCATCTGCTTCTCAGGTTTCATCCTCCACTACTTGGATTCAGAGGTTATGAAAGAGCAGCAAAGCTATTGGGAGACTGGCCTAAAGCTTCTCTACCTAGGTGTGGCTCCGAACGACCTGAGGAGTTTGTTGTTGTTGTTGTTGTGTACCATTGAGTCAGAACCAACCCATAGCTGAACTCTAGCAGGTTTTCAGAGGCAGTCAATCACACAGAAGGAGATTGTCCATGTTTCTCCAATACAGCAGCTGACAGATTCAATCCATGTGCCTTTGGGGTTGCAGCACAGCTTCTTAGCACTAAGCTACCAGAGGTGTTTAGAAAGGAGATACTAGCCCATCTGTGATGATTAGAGAGCTCTGTGGCCTAGTGAGCAAAGAGTTGCACTATCAACCCAAAGACAAGTGATTTGAATCCACCAGCTTTTCCATGGAGAAAAGGTCAGGCAATCTCCTCCTATGAAATTTACAGCCTCTGAAAACCTGCTGGAGGGTCAGCTATGAGTTGACTCAAACTCAACGATATGTAACAACCACCACCTAATGACTGACTCAGTAGATTCACATCCAGATAATTGTAAATATTATGCTTACATCTGGGCTAAATGAGCCTCCTGTCATCTCTTTCCAAACTGACTTTATTCCCAGAGGTTGGAGATGATAGTGATTTTTTTCTGGACTGATTAATAGGATTGTGTGATGAAAATGTCTTATCTCAATTTAACTTCCTTCATTGGAGTAAATGAAATATTAGTCCTAATAGCTCACTTGTTGTTAGGTGCTGTCAAGTTGTGTCAAACTCATAGTGATCCCATGAACAATAATTTTTAACCTGTCCTATCCTGTGCCATCCTCACAATCTCTGACATACTTAAGCCCATTGCCTCAGTCACTGTTTCAGTTCACCTAGTTAAAAGTCTTCCTCTCCTTCCCCATTCCTCCACCTTTCCAAGCATAATGTCTTTCTCCAAGGAATTATAGCTTCTTCTAGCAACAATCTCAAAGTATGCAAGAGAAAGTTTCTCCATCTTTGTCTCTGAGGAGCAATCTGGCTGTACCTTCTCCAAGACATGTTTATGTTTTTTTCTTTTAGCAGTCTGTGGGATATCCAGTACTTTCCACTGACATCACAATTCAAAGGCATCAATTTTTCTTTTGTCATCATTATACATTGTCCAGCCCTCAGCAGCATAGCAAGTGATTGAAAAAGACCATGATATGAATCAGGTTCACCGTAGTCCTCAAATAAACATCATTGCTCCTCAATAATTTGGAGAAGTCCTTGACTGTAGACTTTCCAAAGTATTCTGGATTCAAGTAAGATGCAATCATTGACAACTTCAATCTTTTCTTCATTTATCATGATGATGCCTATCAGTTACATAGGTTATTTCACTTCTAAAAATGTGTAATTTTCAACAAACGAATGGATAGAGAAGCTCTGGTATATTCACACAATAGAATACTATGCAGTATTGAAAAACAAGGAACTCATGAAATATTATGCAAAATGGATGACCCTGGAGGACATTCTGCTGAGTGAAATATCTCAGTCATGAAAGGACAAATATTTCATAGGGCCATTGTTGTAAACTGGGACTGACATCAGGGTTGAGGGAAGACAGAGAAGGAGGGAAGGAATGATGTATACTGCATTGAAACAGATGAGGGAGAAAACTGTTTAAAAGGGATATATGATTGGGTAGTATTGTCATTATAGGAGTACAGAATGAAGGCTGCACAGTGGAGTGGACTTGGCAGGAGGGATTGAATAACAATTAAAGAGTTTTACCTTTCAAGGAGAAGAGTCAAGTGGGGGGAGTATGTGGGCAGGGAGAAAAGTGCAACAACGAATGACTGGAATCCCTAAGTCTCTGTAAACTTTCATTAAAATTAATGAAAAAATGGGTAATATTTTTATAGATTTCCACATGACAATTCATACATATTGTGTCTCACTCATGTACATTGTGTTTTATACAATCTTTCATTTAAATTGTTGCTTCTTCTGTGGTATATTCACACAATGGAATACTATGCTGCATTAAAAAACAAGGAACTCATGCAATATTATTCAAAATGGTTGACTCTGGAGAACATTATGCTGAGTGAAATATCCCAGTCACAAAAGGACAAATATTACATGATGCCACTGTTGTAGAATGGGACTGTCCTTGGGGTTGGGGAGAGACTGAGTAAGAGGGGTTCAATAATGTATACTGCACTGAAACAGAGGAGGGAGAAAACTGTTTAAAAGAGATATATAACTACGTATTTCTGTCATCACAGGAGTCTAGAGCGAGGGCTACATGGTGGAGGGGACCTGGGGGAGGGTTTGTAAAACAATGAAAGAATCTTTTCTTTTACTTTTCCATAATTTTTGACTCATGTACTTATAACTTGTTAGTCAAATTTGTGTCTTCTAGGTTGCAACACCCCCATGATACATCTTCAAGGATATGAACATGTACGGCTAAGCACAATCAATAAGAGTGCATCTAAATTCCAAAATCAATCTCCAGAATAGTCTATGTGTTTCCTACTGCCAAAGGGGCCCTTTAGAGTAGTGAGAGAAGATCTTCACCCTGAAACCCACAGCGTCCCTTTTCAGCAGTAAGTAGCTAAGAGATTACGCCATCCCCTTTTCCTTATGACTCAGGGTGAAGTCTCTCTCAGGGAGGAGTGATAGGGAATGGCAAAGGACACACTGACAAAGAAGATTAATCAGAACTGGCTTTGACAAGCACTGTGGCATTTGGACAAGAACAAACTGGGAGGAGGGTAGAGAGAATAGTGCAACAATGAATGAATGGAAACCCAAAATCTCTGTAAATGTTTATGAAAATTAATAAAATATAATTATAGAAAAAAAATTGTTGCTTCTTGTTGTTCAGTGCCATTGAGGCACTTAGGATTCATAACAACACTATGTACAATAGCCCTGAACCCTGCCCTAATCTGTGCCAACCTCATCGTTTCTAACACACCCCAGCCACTGAGTCAAATCCATTTCACCCATGGTATTCCTCTCTCTCACTGTCCTACACATTCAGTCCATAACAACAGTGACATAACAACCACTGACATCTTGCAACCCTCTACCCTCACAAGCATGATGTTCTTCTCCAAGGACCGGTCCCACCTTGCAACATTTCCAAGGTATGTCAGATGGAACTTCAGAATCCTTGCTTCCAAGGAGCAGCCTGGTTTCACTCTCTCCAGGACCAACATGTTATTTTCTCCTAGCAGTCCATGGTATATTCAATACTCTTTTCCAGCACCACAGCTCAAAGGCATCAATTCACTTTATATTATCCGTAGTCATTGTCCAGCTTTCTGATGCACAGCAAATAATTGCAAAGAATGCACCTTGGTCTCCAGACTGATGTCATTGCTCTTCATTATTCTGGAGAGATCCTGGACGGCAGATTTTCCCAGTGCAATTCATCTTTTGATTTCCTGGCTGCTAGTACCAACAGTATTGATAGTGGGCCCAAGGAAACTGAAGCTGTTAACAATCTCAATCTCTTCACAGTCTATCATGACACTGTCAATTGGCCCAGTGGTGAGAATCTTTACATCATATTTCATTCATATTCATTCGTTACGATAATTTTTGACCCTAGGAAGTATTTGCAAAGATCAGTTCTGGCACTGGAATACAACTGAGAAAAATTGATACTTTCACACCAATTTGAGTCAGCACAGCACTTCCATAGGCTATGACTTCCACTCTCATCTCACCGTCACACTGTAGGATTGTAATGTAGATATCTCAGCTCTGTCACTTTGTGAATGTGGCACCCAAGGCTCGGCAAGGCTAAGTAACTTACCCGACTTCCTGTGCTCACAGCCCTCTATTCCTTGTTCCTTGTCTCAACAAAGCAGCGATAGTAGTATGTAAGATAATTCATAAAGGAACATTTGTCTAGAAGATTAGTGTAGCTCTGAAGTGAATTCCGTCTGTGGATGGAAGAACATCAAGGTCTAGGGGAGAGAAGAGGAAGAAATGGTTATGACGCTAATGCGCTTTCTCCTTTTCATTTCTGCTACTGCTGATAACCTCTGGTGGAAGTTTTCTTTAACATTTTCCACCTCCTTCTCTTCCAGCATGAATATGATCTAACCCAGAGAGGGACCACACTCCAGGGCCCTGAGCCCAGGCCAAAGGGACGACAGGGCCCCACACCCTGGTTTTCTTTCTGCACATCCTGCTGGCCTATTGGGAACTGAACCTTGACGTCATTAGCATCAGCGAGAGCAGCCAAGCGGACCTACACACCCAGTCCATAACAACAGTGACATAATAACCACTGACATTTTGCCACGTCTCCAGTGCCCCAGGAACTTGGCAAGCTTTCCGAGAAGTGGACCTCTTTCTCGCAGGCTCGTCTTTGGAGAAGCACCAACCGACTGACAGACGCGCGTTTGTTGGGCAGGTATTATGAGAAAGCTCCGCGCTAAGGCCTACTGACGTCCACCAATGACAAGTGGACCCTTCAAGCCTCACAATTCAGACTGGGTCACACTGGCCCCTGCCTTGAACTCTTATTCACACGAGAACGTCTGTATGTATCCCAGCCAGGGAAGTCCTGGGGAGAAGCACAAGGTTCGGGGAAGAAAGAGCGACAGGGACCTCAACCTGCCCTTGACCAGGCCCGTGCTTGGCATTTGCGTGTAATTGCTTTCAGACTGTAATGAAGAAAGCTAGTTTAGGGGGTGAAGTGTGAGCTGGAGGAGAGATCCAAGCGAAGCTGGCTGCCTGGAAGGTCTTATTGTATGGGCTGCATTCCTTTGGCTGCCAACTCATTCACATCCAGCAATGGCATGAGATTGCTGGCACTAGATTTCTCTTTACCACACACTAGGAAATAATCCCAAACAGTTGGATCTAGCAGCTGAGGTTTGGCTAGGTAAGGGGGTAGAAGGAGCAACGGGGTTGAGAGAAATGGAGGAACTGGGAGCCAAACTCCTCAGCCAGTGAAGTCACAGGCCCCTGAGTGGGCGGGATGAAAGTTGAGGGGATAAGGGGACAGGAAGGGAAAAGCTATGTTAAGGAAGCTAAGACAGAGAAGAGAGAAAAAGAGAGACATGGCTCCACTCTCTGCTTCTGAGGCAGGGATAGAGGTTTTATGTAGGTCTGTGCTTATGTATGTACACACACACACACACACAATGTGGCAACTCCCAGCTAATAAGTCATACAAAAATAATTTAACACACAAAAAACCCAACACCTCCAAAACTTCTTAACTTTGTTATCTTCTTTAAAGTCTTTGTGGTGGTGGTCATTGTTAGGTGCTGTTGAGCTGACAACCCTATCGACTGTGGAACGGCAGATCTGTATGTAGCTTGTCCTATCCTGAGTCATCCTCTGCATCTCTGGTAGACCTGAGCTCATTTTTACAGTCACTGTGTTTGTCATTTTGTTTGTTTGTCTGTTTTAAATCAGATTCTCTAGGTGGTGCAAAGAGGCAAACACACTCGAGAGCTTACAGACAAGTACTGCACCAGGTTTCTACGCCTGGCTGAAAAGTTGTGAGTTCTAGTTCCCCTACAGGTGCCTCAGAAGAAAGTCTGAATCTACTTCTGAAAGATCAACCAGTGAGACTCCATGGGGCGCACTGCAACGCTGACACACACAGGCTCACCACTGGTGTGTGGGTTCCTTAAACCACACTAATGTTTTTATAACAGATTATAGATAATTTCCTGTTTATTTACTTTTATTCTCCCCACCCATAGGCTCACTTTAGTCCTCTAACAACATGCCTGTCTTTGTGGACACACAATTACCTCATTCATTTCTTACTCTCCACCTTGAAGAATGTGTAAACATTAATATGTTGGAAATACATTGCTGTTGAGCAGATTCTGACTTGTACCAACTCTAAGGACAGAGCAGTTGCAGCCTATGCTTGAAAGGGTGAAGGAACAGCACAGGAAAGGAAGACCCAGGATGAAATGGATTGACTCAGTGACTGGAGAAATCAGATTAGGTCTATTGGAGAAGATGAGATTGGCTCAGGATAGGGCAGGGTTCAGAGCTAATGTAATACGGTCACTATGAGTCACAGGCAACTTGATGGCATATAACAACAATATTGTTGTTGATGATTGCCTTTGAGTTGAGTATGACTCATAGCGACCCTATGAACAAAAGGCCTGAAGCCTCTCTACAACTATTGACATTTATCAAAGTTCATAGAGTTTCCAGAGGTGGGTTATTTAGGAAGTGGATGCCACTCCTGCTTCCAAACCTGTCATAGAATGTTGTTATGTGCCATTGAGTCACCTGCAATGTATAGCGACCCTCTGTACAGCAGCTCTGAACCCTTCCCTGTCCTAAGCCAGTCTCACTAATTCTTACACACCAACCCTCATCACCCCAGTTATTGTATCAATCCATCCCATCTGGGGTCTCCCTCTCCTGCACTGTCTATCCACCCTTCTGAGCATGATGTCCTTCTCCAAGGACTGATCTTTGTGCCCAAAGTAAATGAGGCAGAGCTTCAAAATCCTAGCCTCCAGGGAGAGACTTGGTTTCACCCTCTCCAAGTCCTATTTATTTTCTTTCAGAAAATAAAATTTAGAGGCAGTTAATGCCCATCCTTTTCCCTCAGGGTAGCCGGTGGCCTCAAATCGCATGCCTTTGGGATTGCAGCACAGATTCTTGCCACTAGGCCATCAGAGCTCCCTTCTTGTGGCTTAGTGGTAAGGAATTGCGCACCTAACTCAAAGGTATGTGGTTCAAATCCACCAGCTGCTCTGTGGGAGACAGTAGGGCAGTCTCCTCCTGAGTGACTTACTGCTTCTGAAAACCCACTGGAAGATCAGCTTTGGGTCGATTCCAAAGTGATGGCACACAACAACAACAACAACAACAACATCTTTATGGCCCCGGACAGCTTCGTCTTTCTCCTGTGGAGTGGCTGGTAAGTTTGAACGGCCCACCTTTCATTAGCAGCCTAGTGCCCCACGAAGTTGGACTGCAATGTTTCTGGCAATGTTGTTACTATGGCTGTGTACCATCGAGATGGAGACTACTTCTAGCTGACCCTCTAGCAGACTTTTCGAGGCAATAAATCGCACAGCAGGAAACTGTGCATATTTCTCCTTCACAGCATGGATTTGAAACATGTGCTTTGGGGTTGGCATCATCACTTCACTAAGCCACCAGAACTCCTTAGGAGCCTCCTAAATGCATCACAGAGAGGAAAGGTCCTGTGGCTTTGCTGGATGGATGCTGTCCCAGTGCGTCCCATCTTGTCTGTGGGCACAGCAGTAGTTCTGACTGTGTCAGTTGTGCCCTGGGTTCCAGAACATTCAGTCCTCATTACCATCGCTTGTTCCCAGGAGATTCACTTTCTTCTCTTGACATGAACTTCTCCCCTCTGGCCTGGCATTAGTTTGGAACGGTGCGGTACAAACTGCTCTTAGAATCTTTTTACTAGGCCCATGTTCTAAATGACGCCGTGTTCTCTTGCAGAACTTTGAGTAATCTAACTTCCTTGGCTGAGGCCCAGGGAGGGGGGCCCCTGTAACCATGCACTCTGAGCCAAGCAAAGTCATGTTGCAGCGAGGAGCCTGTAAAACAAGAATGTGCAATTGCAAGTTTTGAAGAAAAATTTCAGAAAATTCTGTAGGTCTTCCAAGCTTGGCATTGACTGAAGTTTTGGGGTTTTTTCCCCCTCCTCCACCTGCCCCACCCACACTGGTTAATGAGATTCCCCATCCGGTAAGAACCACATTCCAAACTCCTCCTGATCTCCCACAGGAGAGGGAACACATACACCTGGCTTCAGTCACACCTACTTGGAGGTTACACCTCAAAGAATTCCTCAAGAAACCCTATAAAAAGGTAAACGGAAGGAGCAGCTCTGGCTACTGGGTTCTTAGAGCTGCATTGCTGAGATTCTTTAGGCACTTGGGCTCATCCTGTTGAACTCTAGCCCAAGAAGGGAGTGAGGCCCAATCTGGGTATTTCCACAAAGGGTGTGCAAAGACTTCAGAAGTTTTGGCTCTGGGAGGTGATCATTCCCAATGCTGTTGGGAGAAAGGCGGGTCTGCCTGTCCTGGGCATGGCCTGGCACGTGTCCACATAGTCAGAGGGTGGGTCTGCAGGGGAGTCATCAGAATGTGCGTCTTCCACTGGAAGCCTGAGTGACACTCTGATCTTCTCAGATGAAACACCCTGTGTGCTTGGCCTCAAGGATTCCACAAGTGTGACATAGGCTGGAAGTCTCACCACATAAAGGCTGTGTTACTTTGCATCAAATACCCAAGGACTGGGGAGTAATGTAAAAAATTGCAGCAGGAATATGCAGGTAAATAAAGACCGTAAGTTTCCTGGATGGGTGGGAGAGTTTGTTGTTTGTTGTTGTTGTTGTTAAGTGCCATGGAGTCGCAGGCGACTCATAGAGACCTTATGAAGGAGAGTCCTTAATGCTTGGGTGTCTTTCACCCTCTCTCCAGGTTCATAGGGTCTCCAAAGGCAAGCTATTACAGAAGTGGATGCCACTCCTGCTTCCAAGCTTGTTTTTAATCAGGGAGCTCCACCCCACTCTCTGTCTGCATTGGGTAACCAACCATTAATGCCTTTGACACATCAGTGTCACAATGTTCAGCCTCACAGCAACCATAAGTTACCGCTGTGCGACAACTTGTACATCAGGGCTGTACAACCTAGAAGAATGTCTGAACAAGAACAATGAAAGACAGGCCCGAGGCTATGTATTAAAACTCACCCACCTTTGGATTGGTAGCATCGCTTTCTGTCCACTGGCCAGCTGATCTGTCTCTCTGTCGAGTCTCAAGTGACTCATAGTGACCTTATGAAGATGTGGATGTTTAGTGTATTAAAAAACCAGTTTTTACCCCTCTCCTAAGTTTAGTACAGGCAGCAAGCAACAAATCTTGGAGAGGATGTTGAGAGATGGGAACTCCCATACGCTGTTGGTGGGATTATAAAATGGTACAACCACTCTGGGACACAGTTTGGCATTTCCTCAAAAAGCTGAACATAGAAATTCCATCTGACCCAGCTATTCCACTACTAGGAACATACCCCAAGGAAAGTAGAACTGAGACATAAACTGAGATTTGTACAAAAGCATTCAGGAGCAATGATTTTGAAAAATACTGCATAACTTGGGGGAGAATGGAGAACATTATGCTGAGTGAACTAACTCAGTCTCATGAGGACAAATACTGTATAAGACTATTATTGTAAAAATAGAAGAATAACTAGTAAAACGTGTATGGAAACCCAAGAAGGAAAGAGGTTGGAGCAGAAGGGTAAGGATAGGTAGGGGCAAAACCACAGGGCTGCACAGTTTGGTGGGTGGAGGGAAGTGGTGAAAGAAATGGGAAGGATCCAATGGGGACCTAAAAAGGCAGGGTAATGATGGGCTAGGTCCAATGGTGATCAATTTTATAAAACATAATGCATGCAAGTGATTGCATGAAACACAGTGTGAATGAAGAATAGTATGAAACAGAATGTATATGAGCTCTGTAAGCAAACCAACATAAAATACTTGGGTTGTTTTTGTTTTTTAAATAAAGCCCCAAACATCTAGTTTTTATCCATTGAGTTCTAACTCATGGCGACCCTATGTATCTCAGATTAGAATTGGACTCCCTATTATTTTCGTGCCTATCAGTGGCATCCACTTCCTAAACAACATGCCTCCAGAAACAGAAACTCTATGAACTTTGATAAATGTTGATAGTTATAGAAAGGCTTCAGGCCTTTTATTCATAGGGTTAATAGGGTTGTGCTCAACTCAAAGGCAATCAACAACAACAACAATATGACCTTTAGGAAGCAGATTTCCAGATCTTTCTTCAGATCTTGGGTGGATTCAAATCACCAATCTTTGATTCAGTGGTCATATGCTTGCCATAGTTTCATCATAGGGTCTTTAGACTTTAGGGAAATGAAGAATCATCCAGGAGCTTGTTATAAAGGCAGCTTCTCTGGCTTCTACTTCCTACTGGCTCAGTAAGCCTGCAGTACATGTAGAATGAGAGTTAAAGGGGTGACCAGCTGCACTGGGAGCAACACGGGAGCTAGGCTTGTGCACATGGCCCATGGGCTTAGATGGAAAGATGTGGTGATGGATTTGGGGAAAGTCAGCCATTGGAAGCCTTATGGAGAACAAGGGGTCACTTGGGATCAGAGCTGACATGACAGCAATTGGTTGTGTCAGTCTGCAGAGTAGACACTTGACCTAAACTCAATAGCTCTCATCACTTTCACTACCACAATGACAGTCCTCACCACCTGAGGATTAGTCATTGTCTGATGGCCCAGACTCAACCCAAAGCAAAACCAACACATTCCAGAATAAGTTACATTGGTTTCCAAGGTTCCATGCATGCAGAAACAGCATAAATATGACATAACGTCACTTGAAATGTGGTCAGTGTACCAGAAGATGGATTTTTTCCTTTATTTAAGCTTAACTACTTTAAATTCATATTTCAATAGCTATACGTGTCTTATGTCTTCCACAGGAACCAAAATATGACTTTGAGTCTATCCCACCTGAATTTCAGGACCATCTCAGGAACAGGTTTGAGGCCTTGAACACTAATGAGCAAAGACCAGATGAGTTGTGGGAGGATATCAAGGGTATCATCCAGGAAGAATGCAAACGATCATTACGAAGACAGAGGAGGAAGAGAAGACCAAAATGGATGTCAGAAGAAACTCTGAATATTGCACTGGAGTGAAAAGAAGCCAAAGCACAAGGAAGAATTCAAGATACTAAAGAGCTGAATAGAAGATATCAAAAGGCAGTGTGGAATGACAAAGTAAAATATTATGAAAATGTGAAATGTGCAAGGAGCTGGAGTCAGAAAATCAAAAGGGCTGAACTCCTACAGCATTTCTTAAGCTCAAGGAACTGAAGAACAAATTCAAACCTCGAGTTGCTATAATCAAGGATGCTTTAAGCAGAAGATTAAATGATCCAGGGAGTATTAAAAGAAGATGGAGAGAATATACCGAGTCACTGCATCGAAAGGAATTGGCAGACACAAAAGAATTTAATGAAATAACATGAGCAAGAGCCTATGGTAATGAAAGAAGAAGTTCAAGCTGCTTGGAAGGAAATAGCAAAGAATAAGGCCCCAGGAATAGATGGTATACCAATTGACATATTTCAGTTAACAGATGCTGCCCTGTATGTGCTCACCAAGTTGTGCCAAGAAATGTGGAGAACAACCACTTGGCCAACTGACTGGAAGAGATCTCTATCTGTTCCCATTCCAAATAAGGGTGACTCAACAGAGTGTGGAAACTATAGAACAATCTCATTAATTTCACATGCAAGCAAGATTCTACTGAAGATTATCCAAAAACGGCTGGAACAGCACATAAGCAGAGAACTGCCAGAAGTCCAGGCTGGACTTAGAAGGGGTATATGGTACTAGGGATATTGTAGCTAATGTTAGATGGATCTTAGCTGAAAGCAAGGAATACCAGAGTAATGTCTATCTGTATTTCATTGATTATGCAAAGGCGTTTGACTGTGTGGATCATAACAAACTATGGCTGACTCTGAGAAGAATGGGAATCCCAGAACACTTGATTGTGCTAATGTGAAACCTATACTTGGACCAAGAGGCCGTCGTCAGAACAGAGCAAGGAAACACGGCATGGTTCAAAATTGGGAAGGGCATACGTCAGGATGTGTCCTATCTCCATACCTTTTCAACCTGTATACAGACAGATTGGCTGGGCTCTATGAGGAGAAATGTAGCATCAGGATTTGTAGAAGATTTATCAACAATCTGTGTTATGCAGATGACACAACCATGCTTGCTGAAACTGAGGAGGATCTGAAGAACTTGCTGCAGAGGGTCAGGGACTGCAGCCTTCAATATGGATTGAGGCTCAATATCAAGAAGACAAAGATTCTCACCACTGGACCAATTGGGAGCTCAGGATGGATGGTGAAGATATTGAGACTGTTAACAACTTAAGTCTGCTTGGCTCCACAGTCAACACTCTTGGCACCAGCAGCCAGAAAATTAAAAGACGTATTGCGATGGAAAAGTCTGCTCTTAGGGATCTCGCCAAAGTACTGAAGAGCAGTGGTTTCTCTCTGGAGACTAAGGTGTGTCTGGTACAGGCCATGGTCTTTGCAATCACTTGTTATGTGTCAGAGAGTTGGACAATGACTAGGGAGGACAGAAGGAGAATTGATGCCTTTGAGCTGTGGTGCTGGAGAAGAGTATTGAATGTACCATGGACTGCTAAGAAACCAAACAGATTCATCCTGGAAAGGGTTAAACTGGGATGTTTCTTGGAGTCAAGGATTCTGAGGCTTTGTCTGACATACTTTGGACATCTTGTAAGGAAGAACCTGTCCTTGAAGAGGGGCATTATGTTTGATAGGGTGGAGGGACAACACAGGAGGGGAAGACCCTCTATGAGGTGGATTGATTCGGTGACTGGGGTAATCGGGATGGGTGTGTCAGAGATAGTGCAATTGGCACAGGACAGAGCAGAGTTTAGGGCTGTTGTGAGTTGCAAGTGACTTGATGGCACATAAGAATAACAACAACACGCACGTCTAGTATCTACTTGACAGGACAGAATGAGGGTGGGGAGTTGAGTCTGTGCCTGCTTGCTTTGTGGCTGCAATTTAGGTAAAAAAAATCCCAACTGTGAGTTGGGAGAAATAGACATGCATTTGAAAAGTTCGGGCATATGTTGGAATTGACACACTCCATCCTTTCATCTACTCACTGTAGAACTGAATGAGTCCCCAGTTGGATTCAATCCACTGCGGTCATATCATGAGATGGATGGTGTTGCTTGTTTGTTTGTTTGTTATGAGCAGGGTTGTGATTTTGTGTCACTGGGATGGGGAAAAATTGGGAGAATCCAATCCTTCTCACATATATTTTGCTTGTTATTAGGAGGGGCCAGTCCTTGGAGAAGGATGATGTAAATAGACTTGTGAATATAGCCAAAAATGCACAACCAGGAGAGGATGAAATTGATGAATGGGACCTTCTAAAAATCAAACCCTGTGTGCATCAGAAACTTTTTACAATTGAATGAAAAGAAAACTTACACACTGGGCAAAAGATTTGGCAATGCTATTTCAGATAAGGGTCTCATAACTAAAGTTTACACAATTGTACAGGGCCTTCACAAGAGAAAGACAGATAACTACTTACAAAATGGGCAAAAGATATGAGTGGACTCTTCTCAAAGGAAGAAACTAGGATGATCCATAGACACATGGAAACTAGGATGATCCATAGACACATGAAGAAATGTTCAAAACCACGGGCCATTAGAGAGATAGAACTCAAAATAAAAATGAAATACCATCTCATTCCAGCATCAGTGGCAAAGTTTAACAGGACATCAGGCAATAAATGGTAGAAAAGATGGAGAAAAATTGGAATTTTTATGTACTACTGGTTGAATTGTAAAATGGTACAACCATTCTGGAAGGCAGTTTGGTATTTCCTCAAAAAACAGAACATAGAAAACTCATATGATCCAACTAGTCCATTGCTGGGAATAAAGCTCAAAGAAATCAGAACTGAGATACACAAATGGAGATATGTACAATTTTGCTCATGGCAATAATATGCACAGTAGCAAGAAAATGGAAGCAGCCCAAATAACCAACAACAAATAAGTGAATTGAGAAAGTGTAGTACATTCACATAGTGGAATACAATGCAGCACAAAGGAACAATTGTTTTGTAAAATACCATATAGAGAGAGTCTAGAAAGCATTATACTGAGTGAAACAACTCAGTCTTATAAATATTCAAAATGGGACAGGGAAAGGGAGGAGTGGGCAGAAAAGGGGAAGCGAAGAAATCTCAGGGATACTAGAGGTAGGTGGGAAGATGAGAAAGTCAAGGAATAGGAAAGGTTCAATGAAGGCTTGAAAAAGATGGAATGATAATGGGCATAGATCAAAGTAATTAATTATGTAAAATACAATTTATATGAGTGATTGTATAAAACACAATGTGCATGAATTAAAAACAATGCATATGAATGATTGTATCTTAACTAATAAATATGTTAAAAAAATCTTTGTAACTTCATTATGCTACAATTATACATTGTTGTTGTGTTCTTGATTGCCTTCAAGTTGAGCCCAACTCATAGCAACTCTATGAACTAAAGGCCTGAAGCCCCTCCACAACTACCGACATTTATCAAAATTCATAGAGTTTCCAGAGGCATTTAGGTTATTTTTGAAGTTGATGCCACTCCTTAAATTGTAGAATTTCCAATGCCTTTATAAAACCAACCTTGGAATGGAATTCCAAAATCTCTGTAGATGTTCATTGAAATAGAAAAAAAAAATTTAAAAAAACCCCAACCTTGGCTTATTTTTATTCTCTCAGCTAAAGTTATATTTTAATCAATAAGTCTGTTTAAAAAATTTAGTGAGAATATCTTATTGAATTTTTATTTTGTGCATTAAATATATTAATTTACATACAGTCTTATAATTTAAAAGTATTGTGTATACAGTGTGAGAAATTAAAAAAGAAGAGATTAAAAACTTCCACAGCATTAG
>NW_006400145.1:581192-588368 GCF_000299155.1 Elephantulus edwardii
TATTATATTTTATCATGCAAGATTAAGAATTCCAACTTGCTAAATCAGTATTTTTTTCTCATCTGACAGAGATTTTTTCAAGTTTTAGGAACTTCTTATGCCCAAAGGCTTGAATTTTATCACTGAATTTATCAAATACTGTTTTTCATGAAGTAACAGGTTTACTTAATTAATTTTTGAGATTATGACAGATACAAATGCAAAGCTTATTTGTCAAAAATTCTCTAAGGTAAAAAAATGATGCTGTATTTAAAAATAGATGTTCCATTTAGCTCACAACTCTAAAACAGCATATTCATTTTCTCTATGCATTGATCAGATTCTGGAATTCAGAAAAAAGTATGTACATCCCACTTCATGTTGTTGTTGTTGCTGTTGTTAGGTGACATCAAGATGAGTTCAATTTATATCAACCTTATGAACAACACATCTGAACCCTGTCCTACCCTGTGCCATCCTCACGCTTCCTGACACACTAGAGCCCATTTCAATTGTCACTGTGTCAATCTACCTGGTTGAGGGTCTTCCTCTCTTTCATCAACCCTCTGTCTTTCCAAGCATGATGTCCTTCTCTGAGGAACAGCCCTTTCTGGCAACAAAATATATGAGACAAAACTTTAACATCTTTGTCTCCAAGGAGTACTCTGGCTACACTTTCTCCAATACATACTTGTTTATTCTTTTGGAAGTCCATGGGATGTTCATTACTCTTCTCCAACACCACAGCTCAAAGGCCCAATTTATCTTCTGTTACTCTTATTCATAATGGGATACAAGTTGGCATGCTTCAACAAACAGATGCAGCCCCAAACATGCTCACTAGTCTGTGCCAAGAAATAATAAACAGTTACCTGGACAACCTTCTGGAAGAATTCCACGTTTGTTTCCTTTCTCAAGAAGGGTGATCCAACAGAATGTGAAAACTATAGAACAATATCACTGATATCACATGCAGGTAAAATCTTGCTAAAGATTATCCAAAAATGACTAAAACAGTAAATCAACAGAGAACTGTCAGAAATTCAAGTTTTATTTAGAAGAGTTCACAGCACAAAGTATTATCATTTCTGATATCAAATGGATTTTGACTCAAAGTAGAGGCTATCAGAAAGATGTCTATTTGTGTTTTATTTACTATGCAAAGGCATTTGAAAACATCGTTTTTAACAAATGATGTCTAACATTGAGAAGATTGGGAATCCTAAAATATTTAATTATGCTCATTTAAAACCTAGACTAGAAGTTGTCATCTAAATAGAGCAAGGAAACACTGTTGTTGTGTACTATTGAGTTGGAACTGACCCATAGCTAACCGTCGAGCAGGTTTTCAGAGGCAGTTAATCACATAGGAGGAGATTGCCCATCCTTTCTGGTACATTTAAACTGTGTTCCTTCAGGATTGCACCACAGCTTCTTGCCATTAGGTCAACTTTCTACATACCTACATAATCTGTGTATGCTGAGCAAATCTTTTGAGACTTTGGATTTTTGAAGAAGGATGTAGCATTGAAATTGAGAGAAGACCCATCAACAGTCTGCATTGTGCAGATGACAAAATCTTGCTTGCTTAAAATGAAGGGGAATTGGAACATTTGCTGCAGAATATCAAAGGCTATCAAAGACCTTCAATATGGATTACATCTCAACATCAAGAAAAACAAAAATCCTCACCACTGGGCTAATAGGCAACCTAATGATAGAGAAAAGATTGAAGTTGTCAACAATTTCATCTTGCTTGAATCCACAATCAATACACTTGGTATAAACAGTCAAGAGATCAAAAGACATTTCACACTGGGAAAATCTGCTGTCAAAGATCTTCCCAAAGCATTAAGGAGAAATGATGTCAGTTTGAGGGCTAAAGCATACCTGACATATGCCATGGTCTTTTCCATTACTTGTTATGCATCTGAGTGCTACAATGAATAAGAATGATAAAAGAATTGATGTCTTTAAGCTGTGGTATTGGGGAAGGGTGCTGACTATTCCATGAATACCAAAAATTACAAATAAATATGTCTTGGAGAAAGTGCAACCAAGTGCTGCTTAAAGGCAAGTATGGTGAAACTTTGACTCACATATTTTGGGCATGTTAGTAGGGCCAATTCTTGGAAACTGACATTATGCTTGGAAGACTTAGCAAAGGAGAGGAAGAGCCTCAGTAAGATGAACTGACACAGGTAGTGACTGTGACAATGGGCTCAAATATTTCAGAGATGATGAGGACGGTACCAAATAGAGCAAAGGTTCAGATCTATTATTCATATGGTTGTTATGGGTCCTAGTAAATTCAAAGGCACCTAATAAAAATGTTCCCATTTCATACCAAAGAATATTAAAATGACAGGGGTTGGGATTGAATACAGTTAATAATTTGTATCACCTCACAGAGCAGGTTTTAGGGCTGTTATACATAGGGTCGCTATTAGTAAAAAAATGACTCGATGGTACATAACAACAACAACAACAACATCAGGAATATTCTTAAATTCTTAGTCAGTAAAACAAAAAATAAAACTCAGCAAATAAGGTGTC
Source organism: Elephantulus edwardii (assembly GCF_000299155.1). Lineage (NCBI taxonomy): Eukaryota > Metazoa > Chordata > Mammalia > Macroscelidea > Macroscelididae > Elephantulus > Elephantulus edwardii. The sequence continues at coordinate 583,728 of NW_006400145.1, forward strand.
GATGATAGTGAAGAATATAATGAGTGATGAAGGAAGAAGACCAAGCTTCTCTGTAAGAATTGGCAAAAAAACAAGGCCCCAGGAATTGATGGCATACCAATTGACATATTTCAACAAACAGATGCTGTCCTGGATGGGCTCACTAAGCTGTGCTAAGAAATCCACCTGGTCAACTGACCAAAAGAGATCAGCATTTGTTCCCATTTCAAAGAGAGGTTATCAGAGTGCAGAAATTATCAAGCAATATTATTACTATCACATGCAAGCAAGATTCTGCCAAAGATTATCCAAAACCAACTGGAATAGTAGATCATCAGACAACTGCCAGATGTACAGATTGGGTTTAGAGGAGGCCGTGGTACTAGGGATATTATAGCTAATTTTATATGCATCTTGGCTGAAAGTAGAGAATACCAGAGGAATGTATATCTGTGTTTCATTTACTATACAGAGGCATTTGACTGTGTGGATCACAACAAACTGTGGGTAACTTTGAGAAGAATGGGAATCTCAGAACATTTGATTGTGTTTATGTGAAACCTATACTTGGACCAGGAAGCAGTCATCAGAAACCAGCAAGGAAACACTGCATGTTCAAAATTGGGAAGGATGTATGCCAGGGATGTGTCCTATCTCCATACATTTTCAATCTATATGCAGAACAGATCATCTGGGAGGCTGGGCTATATGAGGAGGAATGTGGCATCAGGATTGGAGGAAGATTCATCGGCAACCTGTGTTATACAGATGACACAACCCTGCTTACTGAAACCGAGGAGGACCTAAAGTGCTTGCTGCAAAAGGTCAAGGACTTCAGCCTTCAAAATGGATTGAAGATAAACATCAAGAAAACAAAGATTCTCGCGGCTAGGCCAATTGGCAGTATTATGATAGATGTTGAAGAGATTGAGATTGTTAACAGCTTTAGCTTGTTTGACTTCACAATCAGCACTCTTAGTATCAACAGCCAGGAAATCAAAAGATGAATTGCATTGGGAAAATCTGCTCTCAGGGACCTCTCAAGAGTACTGAAGAGTAATAACATCAGTCTGGAGACTAAGGTGCACCTGATCCAGGCCATAGTCTTCACAATTGCTTGCTATATGTGTCAGAGAGCTGGACAATGACTAGGGATGATAGAAAGAGAATTGATGCCTTTGAGCTTTGGTGCTGGAAAAAAGTGTTGAATATACCATGGACTGCCAGAACAAATTGGTTCATCCTAGAGAGGGTGAAACCAGGCTGCTCCTTAGAGGTAAGGATTCTGAAGCTCCATCTGACATACTTTGGGCATGAAGCCACAAAGGACCAGTCCTTGGGGAGAGACATCATGCTTGGAAGGGTGGAGGGACAGAGAAAGAGAGGAAGACCATCTATTAGCTGGATTGATTCAGTGACTGATGTAATGAGGGTAGGTGTGTCAGAGGTTGTAAAGTTGGCACAGGATAGAGAAGTTTTCAGGGCTACTGTACACAGGATTGCTATGAGTCTTGAGAAACTCGACAACACATCACAACAACAACTGTACAAATGAGTGGGAGGGAAGTTTGATGGCCTTGTGGATAAAGAGTGGTGCTGCCAACTCCAGAAAAACCAGTTCAAATATATCAGCTGATGTTCTGAGAGAGAAAGATGGAAAGCTTCTTCCCATGCTATTTATATCCTCTGAAAACTTACTAAAGGGTCAGCTGTCAATTCTAACTTGAGGACATTGAGTATTAAGTGGGTGGTGCTGTCATGATTCATGTTAAGAGATGAGCAGTTTTACCCATTGCTGCTTTTACCCATTCTGCTATTCTTTTTCTCTTAACTGGTGCATTTAGTCCATTCACATTAAGTGTGATTATTGACATGCCAGGTTTTATCGCTGCCATTTTGCTGTGTTTCTTTTTATGTTATTTCTGGTTATTATGATTCAGTCACTTTTCTTTGGTATCTCTGTGTGAAGAAATTCCCTTAGAATTTTTGTAGAGTTGGTCTTGTTTTCACAAATTCCTTTAGCTCCTGTTTTTTTTTTTGGCAAATGACCTGATTTCTCCTTTGGATTTGTTGGACAGCTTTGCTGGGAACAGGGTCTTCTACTGGCAATTGTTTTCTTTCAGCCTTCTGTACATGGCATCCCGTTGTCTTCTTGCTTTCTTGAATTCTGCTGAGAAATTAGAACTTAGTCTAATTGGTTCTCTTTTGTATATGACTCTTTCAAGCTTCTTTTAGTATTCTATTCTTATCTTTGATATTTGAGAATTTCATCACAATACATCTTGATGCTTTTCTTAAAAATATGGAACACTTTACAAATTTTTGTTTCATCCTTGAATGGGTCAATGCTAATCTTCTCTGTATCTTTCCAGTTTTAGTATATGTGCTGTTGGAAAGAGAAACCCATTGCTGCTTTTGTGAAATGAATGCAAATGCCAATAAGTTTTAAAAAAGACAAGACAAGAAAAGAAAAAAAACAATGATGAAATACTTTTGAGCAAAAAAATCTCTGAAAATGTCTCAGGGACTCCTGAGTGTCTGCAGTCCAAAATTTGAGTTAAATATACTGGTCAATACAACATAGCCATGCTTTCTGCTGAACAAATGCTAGTAGCAATTTTTAAAATTAAACTCTGCAGTTTAATGTAATTGTAGATTTACACACAGTTAGAAGCAATGATATCGAGATGGACATTATGCAACATTTACCTACCCAGTTCTCTATAATAACATAATGTAAAATTCATGATATTATATTACAGTTAGGATATTGACATTAACACAACCTACTTATCTTGTTATATGTTTCGGTTTCACTAGTGATCATGTCTGTGTGTGCTTGTGGATTTAGATCTACACAATGTTATAATTTGGATTACTAGTTTTTTTAAGTTACTTTTTTTATGTTACAGTATATGGTGTATGCAAGACATTTTTGCAATGGTTTTAATCATTTTAGGCATTGCCTGCTATCTTTCTCTTGTGGTGGCTCTGGAGCCGGTAAGCAGAGGCAGGGTGCTTTTTAATCTTAGGCCAAAGAGTTAAACTAGACCTCCCTTGCAAGGCAATGTGGTGTTCACAAGAAAAAGTAAAGAATAGTGGTCAGCCCAGAAGTTTAGTTACCAGATCCAAGAACAAGTAGACCACCAAATTGAACCAGGAGTAAATTCTAGAGCTGGTGAGTGACTTGTTGTATTTGGTGTATGTGTCCTCCAGACAGCTGTGGTTGAGCCACATGCCCCAGATGGATGAAAACTTGCTCGAGATTGGAGCCTCATGAAACGTGGGAGAGTGGCATCAGGTGAAGTGAACTGGCTACTCAGATTTGTTAGTAATCTCTTTTTCTCTAAGAATTACTCTCTTCCTGGAGTAGCAGCAGGAATTGTTGTTGTTAGGTGTCATCATGTTGAGAACAACCCCTAACTACCCTATAAACAATAGATTTGAGCCCTGTTCCATCAAGTAGATACAAGCAGGATAAAATCAAGAAAATTTCAAACTTTTTTCAATCTATTATGATGTTGTCTATCACTCTAGTCATGAGGATTTTTGAATGAAGGGTCAGTGAAAGAGAGGAAGACCTTCAATGAACAATATTGACGCAGTGCCTATAACAGTGAGGTTAAGTGTGTCGGAGAGGGTGAAACAAGGTACAGATCCATTGTTCATAGGGTTGCTATGCATCATCATTGACTCAATGGCCCTTAACAATAATAACAACTTAAGTCTTGATATTAATGTAATTGCATACCTTTTTACTCTTCCCTAAATTAAATTCAGTGAATTTTCCACCAAGCTTTTCCTGACTCCACAATCTAGGTTAGAAGATCCAATTTTGTACCTCCCACAGCATTGTAAGTCTATTTCTATCAAAACTTTCATAATTTTACATAGTTGTTTTTATTAGATGATGTTGAATAGGCTATGACTCATAGTGACTCTCAACAGATATGAGCCTTGGCTCTGTATTGCTCCAGTTCCATGATCTCTGTTTTGCTCAAGACCATTGTGGTCGTCACTGTGTCAGTTCATCTCATAGAGGATCCTCCTTGGCCTCCTTAGCCCTCATCTTTCCCAGCATGATGTTTCTTTCCAAGGACTGGTTCCTCCAGAAAATATGCCCAACATGAGACAAAATGTCCCCATCCTTGCCTCTAAGAGTACCCTGGTCATACTTTCTCCAAGACAGACTTGTTTGTCCTTTTGGCAGTCCAGAAGATATTTGATAATATTCTCAACAGCACAATTCTTCAGTCTTCCTTGTTCATTATCCAACCTTTAGATACATAGGAACCAATTAAAAATACTAGCACTTGGATCAGGCACAATTTAACCTATAAGCTAATATCCTTGCTGTTTAGCATTTTTTCAAGGTCCTTGACAACAAATGTGTATGGTAGTAATACGTATTAGTTAAGATGAGTTCAAGAAAAAACTGTGAAATAAATGTCAAGTCCATTCTTAAGGAGGTTGAATAACTTACCCAAGATAACACCAGTGCAAGATTCCATCCACACAACTTTAAAGTTTGCTTTATAATATGAACACTTTTAAGAACACTGTAGTGTGCTGATGACATGATAGTATACTTAGAAAACCCTAAAGACTCAGCAAGAAAACTATTGGACGTAGTTGACCAATTAAGCAAAGTAGCAGGATACA
>NW_006400145.1:590648-591739 GCF_000299155.1 Elephantulus edwardii
AAAAATTAATAAAATATAGAAAAAAAACCAAAACAAACAAACAAACAAAAAAAGAACACTGTAGTGTTGTGTTGACTCCTCACTTCTCCTTCAGAGTTCTTATTCTGAAAGATGAGCTGATATCTAGAAGTTGGACTGAAAGAATTCCTAAAGTACACCTTGTGGAATAGGTCTTGTCCAGAGGGACAACATAGATGTTTCTCCAGTAGATTATGTTGGTTTCATAAATAAATTCCCTCCAATAACAAGACTGTCTTAGTGGAAGTTCAATCTGGGTACTCCTTAGATGGGAAAGATGGAGGGCCAGAGAAAGAGAGGAAGACTTTCAACAAGATATATTGATATAATGACTGCAATGATGAATTTGAACATATTAAAGACGGTGAATATGGCATATGACAGGGCAAAGCTCCTATCTGTTGTTCATAGGGTTGCTATACGTGTAGCTGACTCAGCTATACCTAAGGACAACACCTAGTCCTGATTGCCTCTTTCTCTTTGTCCGCCTAGGGCAATTATAAACTCTCTTAGGTGTGCCTTTTTCTCCATGAATCCCATTGATTCCTGGGTTTAGATTCATAAAGCTGAATAACTTGGCCTCATTTCAAATTAAGAAACTGTCTCAGAGCTCCAGGACATAGGCTTTTGATGTAAGTATAAAAGATAAGTTTTGAAGGATAAGAGGCTTAATGTTTTTGTGGGAAGATCAAATTTGCAACTTGTCTTACTCTCTCTGACCAGGAGTCTTTTGTATGGTATTAATGTAACCTTCAGAGGTAATCTGTACTTAAAAAAAATTAGACATCCAATAAAATAAAGGGAGCCTTCCCAGTGCAATGAATCTCCTTATTTCCTGACTACTGGTACCAAGTGTCTTCATTACGGATCCGAGTGAGAAGAAGTTGCTTAGAGTTTCAATTTCTTCTCCATCTATCATGATGTGGCTATCCAGTGGTCCAGTGGTTAGAATCTTTGTTTTCTTGACATTGAGATGTAATCCATATTGAAGGCTGCATTCCTTGCTCTTTTGAAACAAGTTTCCAGTCCTCCTCACTTGCAGCAAGCAAGGTTGTGTCATCTGAATAATGCGG
>NW_006400145.1:592049-601843 GCF_000299155.1 Elephantulus edwardii
GTTGTACATAGGGTCGCTACAAGTTGCAAACAACTCGACGACACATAACAACAACAACAACAACAATACAGATTAAATAGGTATGGAGAGAGACAACAACCCTGGCACACTCCCTTCTTAATTTTAAACCATGCTGTGTTCCCAACTCTGTTCCCACAACAGCCTCCTCGTTCAGGTAGGTTTCACATGAGAACAGTTAAGTGTTCTGGGACTCCTATTCTTCTCAATTACAGACTTAACTTGTTATGATCCACACAATCAAATGTCTTTGCATAGTCAACAAAGCACAAACAGATATTCTTCTGGTAATCTTTACTTTCAGCCAGGATCCATCTGACATTCAGCAGTGACATCCCTGGAGCCATGCATGGCCTCTACTAAATCCTGCTTGAACTTCTGCAAGTTCCCTATTGGTGTACTGTTCTAGCCATTTTTTAAATGATCTTCGACAGTATTTTGTGTCCATGTAGTAGTTTCCATATTCAGTTAGATCATCTTTTTTGGCAATGTAAACAAATATTGACCTCTTCCAATCCATTGGCCAGACAGCTATCCTCCAAATTTCCTCACATAGACTGGTGAGTACATCCAAGTTTGCATCTGTTAATTGAAACAAGTCATTTTTTATCCCATCAATTTCTGGGGCCTTATTTTTTGCCAATGCCTTCAATGCAGCTTATACTTTCTCCTTCATTACCATTGCCTCCTATCTATGTGGTCTTCCTGAAATTTTTCAGTGTCAATCAGTTCTTTTTGGTACAGTGACTCTGTGTATTCCCTCCACCATCTTTTGATATTTTGTGGATCATTCAATATATTGCCCATAGCATCTTTCAATTTTGTGACTCGAAGTTGAAATTTGTTTTCAGTTCCCTCAGCTTGAGAAATGCAGCATGAGTTTCCCCCTTTTTATTCTCCAATTTCAGCTCTCTGCACATTTCATTATAATACTTTTCTTTATCCTCTTGATCTGCCCTTTGAAATCTTTCATTCAGCTCTTTTACCTCGACATATTTTCCCTTTGTTTTGGCTTCTTGACACTCCAGTGCAATTTTCAGAGTCTTTTAAAATGTATGAGAATTAAAATATATGAGAATTTCTAAGCCATTACAGCTTTCTAGGAACTCCAATCTCTGATAAACACCAGTAGTGTCACACACTCTTTGATCTATTACATATTTGTCCTTATGTTTCAATGCCTGGCGAACCTAAGGCACTGGATACTAATAGTATATATTTATATCTGAAGAATAGGATAAAGAGCATCTAGATATAATCTTCACTCCGTCTGAAAGAAAAGGGAAGTTTTCTTCTTCCTCCTCTGCTTTGTAATGACCTTTTGCTTCCTTGTACATATACAAGGAAGATCACAGCTGAAAAGCATCAATTTTTCTTCTGTCATCCTTACAGCTCTCATATTTGTAGCAAATAATTGAAAAGGCCATGGCTTATCAGGTGTACCTTATTCTTCAAACTGGTATCATTGCTCCTCAGTAATTTGGAGAGTCCCCTGACTGGAAACTTGGCTGATATAATAGGTCTTTTGATCTTCCTACTACTGGTACCAAGGGTGTTCACTGTGGATCCAAATAAGATGAAATTCTATGTACATGTACAATTCTATGTACAGGAGTTCTCTAGATAGTAGTCCTAAATTTGCTTCTGGCCAGACTCCTATGGTTTCCATTGGTCGCACAACTGTGATTATGTTATTACTAGAATTTCTTATATATTGCATGCTGTTGTTGTTAGTTGCCATCAAGGTGTTCATAGTGACCTATGAACAATGGTTCTGAATCTTGCCCTATTCTCTGTCTTTGTCACCATTTCTGACATACTCAAGCCAATAGAGTTACTGTGCCAATCCACTTCATTGAGGGTCTTCTTCTCTTTTATTGACCCTCCATTCTTTCTAGGCTTGATGTCATTTTCCCAAGAACTTGCCACAGCTAACAACGTGCCCAAAATATTTGAGATGATGTTTCATCATCCTTGCTTCTCAGAAAAAGAAACCTTGGTTGCACTTTCTCCAGGACATACTTGTTTGTTCTTTTGGCAGTCCATGGAACTCCAACACCACAACTCAAAGGCATCGATGCTTCTTCTGTCAACCTTAGTTATTGCCCAAACGTTCAGATTTCTAGCAAATAATTGAAAAGACCAGATAGGTGCACTTTAGTCTTTAAACTGACATCATTGCTCCTTAACACATTGGAAAGCTCATTGACAGTAGATTTTCCTAATGCAATTCTTTTGGTTTCTTGACTACAGATAGTTTAAATTCATCCCCAACACCTATGCTGGACTTTGGGGGTTTCATAGAATGCATCTCTTTTCCTCTCTACCCACAGCTTAGAAAAGACAATTTGTCTCTTTGTTGTTATTTTGTAATATAGGCAGTGTTAGTTCTTCTAGACTTCATTCCATGCTTTCAAAGAATTTGTGGGAATCCTACTTCTAAACAGAGGTCTCAGTTCCACCCCTCATAGTCTCCCAGCCAAATTATCATAGGGCCCATATCCAAGGCTGATTCTTTTCTGAACTGTTCATAGGTTTGCTGGAGTTTAATGTCTCTGGTTTTGAATTGCTTTTGTATTTCTGGCACCTAAGAACTGTCCTGGCTTTCTTTCAGGCTATATATTTTAAAGTTTGAAAATATTTACCCAGCATTTTCACATGTTTGTAGTGGGAGGGAGCCTTTGTCAAGGCAACTTGCCATATGTTAGTGTTACAAATCCTTGAAATTCATAGTTTGGTCATGCATTTCTCACTTAAGCACGTTTTCCAAGTTCCCCTTACAATCCCCTACCTCATACCTCAAAGAAGTTGGACAAATCAGGAACATAAATTTGCTTATCCAAGTTCCCTTTACTACTATATTTGTTTCATTCCTTGAAAACAATTATAGAAAGATGGATGGAGCTGGAGGTGCTTTGCAATCTACTAGTCTGATAGGCTCATTAATCAGATGAGGAGCCTGAGGTGTGGCTGGGAGAAGTGATTTATCGATTATAAAGTGAGGATTGGAACTGTTGGTGTGGCTTGAAGTGATTTATAAATGATTTGTTAGAGCCATAAAACCAAGACTGGAATTCTAGATATATTTTTTTTTAATTCCCCATTTGAAACACCTCCAAATTTACTATTTTTACCATAAAGAAAGAACCGTTGAGCTTAGAATCACAAAGCCAGGAATAAAATCACAAAGTGGTCAGCTCTTTGTTTTTAGGCAAGCCCCACCCCTACGCCCTGCTCTTTTGAGACCCAGTGGGTTATCTGTAAAATAAAAACAAACTACATGAGGGGTTTAAGTATTAAGAAATTCAGCAAATGTGAATGTTTCTAACACTCCCCCCAACACACTTTGTCATTAGTCACCTGTGGCTTGTGGTGACTATGTACATCAGAGTAACTGTGCTTTAAAGGAGTAATAGTTGTTTTTTTTAAATGCATTTTATTACAATTTGAGCAGAAGTTTCTAAAACTAATTGATTTTCCATTTAAGTCATAAACATTATGTTTCATGACATTGATTACAATTCCCATATGGTAACATTACTCTTTCCACTTCCTCTCTGTTTCATTCTTACCTTTTCCTTCCTGTCCTCTGAACTCTGTCCCTGGGCAAATTATGCCCTTTTGGTCATGTATGGTTGATTATTTTAAGAAATACAGTCCTCTTTGATTTTTTTTTTTTTAAAGTATGGTCATCTTATGGTTGGTTTTTTTGGTTTTTTGTTTTTGTTTGTTTGTTTGTTTGTTTGTTTGTTTTTTTGTCAGTTTGTCGTACCGTGGCTTACATGTTTCTGTTATCCTGAGAGCTATCTCACTGCTATTTCCAATACCAGGAAGGTCACTATGTGACACAGGTTTTGGCAGACTCCCCAGACTAAGGTAAATTGTTGTCCTTCGGGGCCACAGAGTCATTGGGTCGAAGGGTCATTGATCTGAACGTTCCCCTATCCTGTACCATCCTTATGTTCTCTGTCATGCTCAAAGCCATTGTTTAATCCATCTTTTTGAGAACTCTCTGAGGGTCCCTCTCATTCTCGGATACTCCACCCAGCATGGTACTTTTCAGCATGATGTCCTTTTCTCAAGGCAGACCAGGAAGCAGAATTGACTATCCACATCTGTAATACTTGGCTAGGATACCCTTATGATGAGCAGGGGAAGATTATCTAATATAAGCTGGAAGGTAAGTCTCTCAGGTTGGAAACCATTTCAAATACTGCTGGGGAAGAGCTGCCTCTTCAAAATAGAGTTCACTTTAATAATTTGAGTTAAGAAGTTAACTAGAGGGACAGCAGAAGAGGGGCAGACCCTGAATGAGATAGATTGATACCGTAACTGGAGTAATGGGGGTAGGTGTATCGGAGACAGTGAGATTTGGCTCAGGAAAGGACAAAGATCAGAGCTGTGTGTATAGGGTGGCTATGAGTTGCAGGCAATTCAATGGCACATAACAACAACAACACAGCAGGGTGAGTGAAAGGAGAATATCTACATGCATACAAGGAGGTCCTATAAAAACAGTACTACTCAAACTTGTGCAGCAATCACTAAAGCTAAAGATGAAGAAACTGAGGACTTCTCCAAACTTCTATAGTCTAAAATTGCCAAACATGTAAGATATAAACATTGATAATTACTAGTCATCGCATGCAAAAGTTGGAAAAAAAGAAAACAGGTGGTGGGAAAATTTGGCTTTATGAGGCCAAATATCACATTATAGAGTTTTGATTGACTTACTCATTGTGAATATATTTTTTTACAGTAACACAAATGTTTATCTATCTATCTATCTACATTTTTCAAATAGAATATATAGGAATCAAATAGACTAATTCTACAGTATAGGAGGCTAGCTGTGGAATAGATCATCAATTACTCATATGCAAATTCAAGTAGATGCAGAATACAATTAAAACAAGGCTATGAGAGTCAAATTTAACCTTGAATATATTCCACTTGGGTTTATAGACCATCTCAAGAATAGGTCTGATGCATTGCACACTAAGACGAAACTAGTTGTGGAGTGACATCAAGAACATCATCCATGAAGAAAGCAAGAGATCTTTAAACAAACAATAAATAAAAGACCAAAATGAGTATCAGAATGTAAAAAGGCTGAAACAAAGGGGGGACTTTCTGGAGTCGGAGTAATGAACAAAAGATTTCATACAGTGGTATGAGAAGACAAAGCCATGAAATGGGTAAGTATCCCATAGTTGACCCTCCAGTGGGTTTGCAGAGGCTGTAAATCACACAGGAAGAGATTACCTATCTTTCCTCTGCAGAGCAGCCGGTGGATTCAAACATCTTCCCTTTAGATTGGCAATGCAACTCCTCACTCACTAGGCAGTCAGAAGAAGCGGGGGATTATTTTCCTACTTCCCTTCTGTCCAGAAAAATCATGCAATGGTTATATCATTTCAGTGAAACCTGTGCAGTCTGTCTTATTGTGCTTCCATGCAGGCTTCATGTTCACTGACCCATGGCTTTTTTGTGGTGGTTCCATCATGGGTTCAATACTAGAAAATGGTAATTTAATCTGCAAAGGACAACGCAGGAAATACTTCAGGCTTTACATGCCAAACACAGCCTCTGTCACATATTATTGTTTGTTTTGCTTACTGTCATGTTTTTGTTGTTGCTGTCATGTGACATCAAGTTGCCTGTGACTCATAATGGCCCTCCTAAGCCACTCACTGACTCTGACATACTTACCCTCCTTATCCCAGTCACTGTACCAATCCATCTCAACCAGGGTCTTCCTTTCCTTCACTGTCCCTCTACCCTGCCAAGCATGATGTCTTTCTTCAGGGACTGATCCCTTCTGGCCACGTGCCCAAAGTATGTGCTACAGAGCTTCAAAACTCTTGCCTCCAAGGAGCAGCTTGATTTCACCCTCTTCAGGATAAACCTGTTTGTTCTCTTGGCCATCCATGGTATGTCCAAAACTCTTAGACTGTAAGAAAAAAGCTGGATTGAAAATTAAGAAAAAATAAGAAAAAAATAATTAAGAAAAAATAAGCAGCAGGCTGGATTGACCCAGAAATTTGACTGTAATTTGTTGAGCCCTGTTCTAAATGGCCACAGCCTCCTTACCATGTCCATAAAGCGTTTCTTGATTCAGCAACACTCCAGATTCCAAATTCTGGACTATTTGGCTACAAGGTTGTGAAGGAATGACAGCCTTTTTCACCACACCCCAAACTCCTTAAGCTTGATCATCTTCCATGTCTAAAAGAGAGACATAAACCATTCTTTGAGTTCCCCACCCACCCCTCAGACTTTTACCTTTTAACTAAGAAATGATTTATTAGGTGATAAAGTCAGTACTCTCCAATTTTTCTCCATGTCATGGTCCCTTTGGAAAAATAATAATTTATGCAGCTCGTGCATGTGGAGGATAGGAAAGCTAATCAGGATCAAATGGATTCACTTGCTCATCAATGCCCAGAAGTAATCAGCCTTAGAGAATCCAGCTGTCCAGAAGTCTGAGCTAATCAATGTCTCAGTTGCCCCATCAACACAATAGCACATGACTTGGCCCCATGGAGAGGCTAAGTCTGAGTGAAGGGGCCAACGGATCTGGAACACGGGATCCATTTGAACCTAGCCACAGATGGCTGGGGATGAGTTGATTAGAACTCAAGCAGATGAAGAGAAAATTATTCATGCTGTGATCTAGGGTTGAGTACCACAACCTAATGGCTTGCTCTGGACTAGAGTTTGCTTATGGATGCAGAGGCCAGAAGTTGCCAAGCTGAACAGAGGATTCTTTAGCAAAAAGGATACGCTTGTTCCCTCAGAGTACTGGTTTCATAGGGATGGGTAAATCAGAAATTGGCTATCTGAAAGGGGGATGTTAAAGCAGGAGGAGTGAAGTAGATGGCTTAAGTGCTTTCATGAACACAGTTATTAAGATGATTGTAATGGGGTAAACACCTCACAATACAATGTAACTGAGAGACAGTATAAAACACAATGTACATAGATGAAAGGATAAGACACTATAGCATAGTCATTATGCAGGGATCATTGGAGTCAGTATTTACAAGTTGGTATTTTGTCATCCCAACCATAATGCCTTGAGGAAGATTTTAAACTTCATTTACAACAAACAGATGCTTCCCTCAGCACCGGGTTGTGCCAAGAAATCTGGAGGATAACAACCTGGTCAACTGACCGAAAGAAATCCAAGTTTATTTCCATTTAAAAAAAAAGGTGGCCCAACAGAGTATGAAAACTATCATACAATATCACTCATATCACACATTATCTCTGAGTCCTTCTGAAGATTATCCAGAAACAACTGGAACAGTACGTTGACAGAAAACTACCAGAAATACAAGCTGGGTTTAGAAGAGGTCATGGCACAAGAGGTATTATTGCCAAAATCAAATTAATCTTGGCAGAAAGCAAAGAGTACCAGAGTGGTATCTATCTGTGTTTCATTGACTATGCACAGGCGTTTGATTGTGTGGATCACAAGAGATTGTGGTTAACCTTGAGGACAATGGAAATCCCAGAAGACTTGATTGTGTTTATGTGAAACCTATACTTGGACCAGGAAGCAATCCTTACCAAAGAGTAGGGACCTCACGCCATACACAAAAACCAACTCAAAGTGGATCAAGAACCTAGGACTAAAACCAGGACTATAAACTTCATTAGAGAAAGAACCCTAGAAGCATTAATCCTCAACTTGAACAGTCTTCCAAGCATCCTGAAAAATCTACAACCAGGAGATGATAAAATAGATGAATGGTACCTTCTAAGAATCAAATCCCTATGCACGTTAAAAAACTTTTCCAACAGGGTAAAAAGGAAAGCCATAGATTAGGAAAAAATATTTGGTAATAGCATGTCTAATAAGGGACTTATATCTAGAATTTATAGAATACTTGAATGCCATAACAAGATAAAGGTAAACAACCCAATAGAAGAATGGGCACAGGATATGAACAGACACTTCACAAAAAAGACATTCAGATGGCCAACAAGTACATGAAGAAATGTTCAAAATCCCGAGCTGTAAGAGAAATGCAAATCAAAACAACTATGAGATATCATCTCACCCTAGTAAGAATAGCAATATTTAACAGAGCAGCAAGCAACAAATGTTGGTCAGGTTGTGGAGAGACTGGAACCTTTATTCACTGTTGGTGGGGTGTAAAAAGGTGCAACCGCTATGGAAGGCAGTATGGTGCTTTCTCAAAAAGTTGGAAATAGAAATACCATTTTACCCAGCAATCCCATTACTGGGAATATACCCTAAAGAAACCATAACTGCCACCCCCAAGCAGATATATGCACAACCATGTTATTGTGGCTTTTTTCACAATAGCAAAGAGTTGGAAACAGCCCAAGTGCCCATCAACAAACAAATGGATAGAAAAGCTGTGGTGTATTCACACAATGGAATATTATGCAGCATTGAAAAATAAAAAAAACCCTTATGAAATATTATACAAAATGAGTAACCATGGAGGACATTGTGCGGAGTGAAATATCTCAGTCACAAAAAGACAAATACTGTATAATGCCACTGTTATAGAACAGGACTGATATGGGGTTTGGGAGGAAACTACGAAAAGAGGGAATAAGTAATGTACATGGCCTTGAAACAGATGAGGAAGAGAACTGTATAAAAGGAACATATGGATAGGTGTTATTGGCATGCATGACCAGAGTCCAGAATAGGTGTTGCATAGTAAAGGGGGGGGTGGGGGGGCGGGAAACGAGACTGAATAACAATGAAAGAACTTTTTTCCCAAAGACAAACGTGAACTGGGAAACAGTCTAAATATCTAATTAAAATCAAATGGATTGAGAAATTCTGGTACATTCACACAATGGAGTACTACCCAGCACTTAGGAGCAACAATTTTGAGAAATACTGCGTAACTTGGGGAAACTGGAAAGCATTAAGCTGAGTGAACAAACTCATCCTTAAAAGAACAAATACTCCATAAGACTACTATTGTAAAAATAGAAGGATAAGTGTATGGGGGCTCAAGGAAGGCAGGGGTGGGAGCAGAGGAGGAGGGTAGGTAAGGAAGAAATCAGAGGGTGGCACAATTTCATGGCTGGAGGGAGGGGATAAAGGAAATGAGAAAGATCCAGAGGGCACCTGAAAAAATGAGGTAATGGTGGGCATAATTCAGTGGGAGTTAATTTTCTAAAACATCATGTATGGGAATGACTTTATGAAACATAGTATGAATAAAGGGACGTGTGAAACACTGTGTATATGAATTTTGTATGCAAACCAATATAAATGTTGTTGTCACTGATTGCTGTTGAATTGAGCACAACTCATAGCTACCCTATGAACAAAAGGCCTGAAGCTCTTCTATCACTATCGTCATTTTTCAAAGTTCGTAGAGTTTCCAGGGACATGTTGTTTAGGAAGTAGATGCCGTTCTTGCTTCCAAACCTGTCTGAAACTGGGAGCTCCACCAAACACTGTCCTCCATGGGTAACTGTTATGGCATTGACATCTCAATGGCACCCAGTTCAGCATCACAGCAACCCTAGGTTATCTCAGTACAGCATATTGACAGAAGAGTGCTGTATAACTTAGAAGAATGTTCCTCCAAAATATAATAACAACTATTAAATACAAAGGCCCTCCCTGAAGTCTTGTTGACTCTAAACATGAGGTATAAATAAAAAACAACCAGTATAGTATGTTTTTGTTGTTATGTGCCGTTGAGTCTCCTGCAATGTATAGCAACCCTATGTAAAACAGCTCTGAACCCTTCTCTGTCCTGAGCCAGTCT
>NW_006400145.1:604138-606330 GCF_000299155.1 Elephantulus edwardii
TATGCATCAGAGATTTGGACAATGACCAGGGAGAATAGAAGGAGAATTGATGCCTTTGAGCTGTGGTGCTGGAGAAGAGTATTGAGAATACCATGGACGGCTAGGAAAATAAACAGATTTGTCCTGGAAAGGGTTAAACCGGGTGGCTCCTTGGAGGCAAAGATTCTGAGGCTCCATCTTACATACTTTGGACATGTTGTGAGGAGGGACCAGTCCCTGTAGAGGGATATCATGGTTGGGAGGGTGGAGGGACTGCGCAGGAGAGGAAGGCCTCTATGAGGTGGATTGATTCAGTGACTGGAATAATTGGGATGGGAGTGTCAGGGACAGTGTGATTGGCACAGGACAGAGCGGAGTTTAGGGCTGTTGTACATAGGGTCGCTATGAGTCGCAAGTGACTCGACGGCACAGAACAACAACAACAACAAGATGAATCTGTTTGTTTTCTTGGCAGTCCATGGAACATTCAATGCTCTTCTCCAGCACCACAGCTTAAAGGCGTCAATTCTCCTTCTATCCTCCCTAGTCGTATGTGAAAAAATATCCTTGTTTCGAGAGACTTCGTTTCACCCTCTCTAAGACAGACCAGTTTGTGTTCTTGGCAGTCCATGTTATGTTCAAGATTCTTCTCCAGCACTACAACTCGAAGGCATCAATTCTTCTTCTGTCATCGTTAGTCATTGTCCAACTCTCTGAAGCATAACAAGTGATTGAGAAAGCCATTGCCTGGATTAGGTACACATTTGTCTCTAGATTGACATAGTTGCTTTTCAGCACTCCAGCATGACAGGAGATTTTCCCAGTGAAATTCTTCTTTTGATTTTCCTGACTACTGGTGTTAAGCGTGTTGATTGTGCAGCCGAGAAAGCTATAATTGTGAACAGCCTCAATCTCTTCTTCATATATTATGGTGCTGCCACTTGGCTCAGTGGTGGTAATCTTAGTCTTCTTGATGTTGAGCTTCAATCCATATTGAAGTCTACAATTCTTGACCTTCTGAAGCAAGTGCTTCAGGTCTTCTTCAGTTCAACAAGCAAGGCTGTGTCATCTGCATAATGTAGGTTGTTCATGAGTCTTCCTAAAATCTTGATGCCACACTCTTCATAAAGCCCAGCCGCCTCTCAAATGATCTGCTCTTCATACAGATTGAAAATGTATGGGGACAGGATGTATCCTTGATGCACTCCTTTCCTGATTTTAAACAATGCAGTGTTTCCTTGCTTTGTTCTGAGGACTGTTTCTTGGTCCAAGTATAGGTTTTGCATAAATACAGTCAACTGCTCTGGGATTCCCATTTTCCTCAAAGTTAACCACAATTTGCTGTGATTCACACAGTCAAATGCTTTTGCATAGTCAATGAAACATAGATAGACATTTTTCTGATACTCTCTGCTTTCTGCCAAGTTCCATATGACATTGGCAATAATGTCTCCAGTTGCAATGACTTCTTCTTAACTAAGCTTGTATTTCTGGTAGTTCTCTGTCAATGTACTGTTCCAATAGTTTCTGGATAATCTTCAGCAGAATTTTGCTAGAGTGTAATATTAGTGATATTGTTTGATAATTTCCACACTCAGTTGGGTCACTTCTTTTGGAATGGGAATAAATATGGATCTCTTACAGTCAGTTAGCCAAGTAGCTGTCCTCCAGAATATAAAATAAAAATTAAAAAATTAAGCTGCAGTGCTATTGTTATTGTTGAGTGTCATTGAACAGAGCACAGCTCATAGCGACCTTATGAACAACATAGAGATCTGAACCTTGCCCTGTCCTGCACTATCTCTGTCACACCCAAGTTGTGGTAATGACTGTGTCAGTCCATCATCTGGCCCTCTCCCTTTCTCAGCAGGCTTCCTTTTGCCATGGATGGGCCTTTCCTCACAACATGTCCAAAGTATGTGAGATGAAATTATGCCCAAAGTAACTGATAGGAAGGTTCATCGTTCTTGCCTCTAAGGAACCCTCTACTTGCAATTTCTTCAAGACAGATTTCTTTGTTCTTTTTGGCAATCCATTCATATATATTAAGAATATAAGTCGGCGAGCTCTGGTGGCCTAGTGGCAAGAAGGTGTACTGCAATACCAGAGGTGGATGGTTCAAATCCACCAGATGCTCTGCTGGAGAAGGAGGAACAATCTCCTCCTGTACCAGTCAGATCTGATTTGACGGTACACACACACACACACACACA
>NW_006400145.1:606430-610051 GCF_000299155.1 Elephantulus edwardii
GAATACAGTTGATGGCCTGTGGCTGAGTCAGCTGTAGATAACCAATATTTATCCACGTTAAGTAAATACATCTTCCCTTCTTTGTCTCTTTTCTGTGTTTCTTTCTCTCTCTATCTCTCTCTGAGGCAACAATGATTCTGTGATACAAAGGATCTGCAGTGAATAGCAGGAAGAAAGCAATGATATCAGGAAGTGAAGAATCACCTTACCAGTGGAAACCACAGGAATCCCAAGCAGGCAGAAAGCAATCATGAAAATTGCTTTTTGGCAAAGTGACTTGAATCAGCCCTTTGCCTCGAGAGTATCCTGTGGCTTTAATCACATTAAATCACTCAGGGGTTGTGGGATGGTCGCTTGCAATAAGTTCAAAACACAATTTTTCTTGTTATGGTAATCGGTTCACATTAGTACTACATGGGAGATAGGTGAAGAAGCTGAAAACACCATTGATTCATCTAAGATCTTAAAGCAATTGGTTGGTCAAATTCCATCAATAGAACATATAGGTAAATGAATGTCAGGATACAGTTTCTCCCAACACTCTGACAAAGCAACAGAAAAATATTTTCAATAAATACAATTTGCTAAGTCCACAGTATATTCTCTTTTGAAGATACTCAAAGCCTGACTCGATGTAAGTCTCTGAGAAGTCTTGCAACAAAGAAAATTTTCCTTAACATTAAGTTTCACAAATATCATTGACCCCCACAGCATTTCCCCTACCCCTTGTGGCTTTGATGGTGCAACTGAAAGCAATAGAAAGCAATTTTAACTGAAATGAGCAAAGGAAATTTGTTTAATGAATATTGTGAATTTATTGAATGTTCAGAAAGGCTGTTGGACCAAGCTGTTCTTCATGAGATTGGCAGGAAAAAGAGTGATTTAGGCTCCCTGCTTCACACCGGCTACTTGTCAGACCTGGAGAAGATTTTTGATAACTGGGGCACTTTGTAATTTTACACATGAGGAGAAATGGCTTAATTCAAACCACCAGACCAATCATGGGGAAATGATCCAATTGTTACTTTTAACACACCATCTCTCTTTCAGTCTCATGGCTTTCTTTGAGGGAAAAGGAGATATCCCTTAAAAATGCAGCAACCACCTTTCCCAACTACACATGCACACACATATACATGAAGAGTCAGAGTCTATTTCTTGAAGTGTTCAGGGAAACCGTGACCTTTTCACTGACATTCTTATTTTCACCTCAGCCTAACTCAGCGGGAGATCTTATGTTTATAAAATAGCGAAATACATGTACTGATTTAGTAACTAGTTATTTTAAAAAATGGATTTGAGGTGTCTTAACACAACCCTATTAGAACAATTCTATTTTATCTTTTGCAAATGTCTAGCTTCTACAGGACCATGATCCAAATGAAGTAAAAATTTAACAGTCAGATAAGACCAACAGATAATAATAAAAGACCCCACAGCCACAATCATACATATGTTTGGCAGATAATTTTTCAACGTATTTGCACATTGTGCAAATACATTCACATTTACAGTAGAGTCAATAGGTAGAAGCATTGTATTAACTTCTTAACCATAACCAAACACCCTGAAAGAAGTCATTGATCATGGTACCTCAGGACCACAGTCTTGGAAGACATCAAGGATATTGTCCACAAGGACAATGTTCTACAGCCTACCTTGGGGTCACTTGGGAACTTAAAAGCTTATAAAAGGCCATCTAAGTGATAATCATTGGTCTCTTCCTGTATGAAGCAAAGAATAGTGAAGAAATTAAAAGATAAAATGCGTAGAAACAATTAGTTCATAGCTCTAGTAAAACTAGAAAGCTTCAACTTGCATGACAACGAGACCTAAAGAGCTAGATGGTGCCCTGCTACCATTCTGAAAAGGATCACAGTAGAGAATATAAGATTGTGTGTGTGTGTGTGTGTGTGTGTGTGTGTGTGTGTGTGTGTGTGTGATGTTTAGTCAGGCTGGAACCTACTTACAGCTGAAACCCCAGTGGGTTTTCAGAGGCCATAAATTGCAGGAGAGGAGATTATTCATCTTTTCCCCAAAGAAGAGCTGGTGGATCCAAACCATCTGACTTTGAATTGACAGCATAACTCCTTACTCCTAGGGTAGAGCTCCCTGTCCCAGAGAAAGTGGGAGATAAATGTTGAACAAAATTCAAAATCACGATAAGGACCACATTCACTGGTCTGATCGAGACTGGTGGAATCTCTGAGACGATAATCCTCAGCCACCATTTGATCCTGGAACTGAACTCAGCTCTATGGCACAATTTTCAGTCAAAATTATATATATTAAAAAATGGGCTAAAATATTAGTTATGTACTCAGTCCCTAGAACAATCAATCACACAAGATCATAAGGGTAGCATTTGTCCAAGGATAAAACTCAGAACATAGGAAGAGAATAGAAAGATGAATGGAAATAAATTCAACAGTCTTCCTTCTTTTCTCAACCCCCAAATCTACTCCAACTACTAGAAAAATCTACTAGTTCTAAAAGCTTACCTTCTTTACAAAACAAAATCTGTTACATCCTCACCCTTCTCACTTAGAATTTCCAGGTAATACACACAGGATTTCTAGTTAAATTTGAATTTTAGAAAAATGATGAATATTTTTAAGTTAAAATATGTCCCAAATGTTCCATGAGACACTGTTGAAGTTGTTAGGAATGGCAGGGTTGAATCTGATTCACAGTGACATTATGTATAACAAAATGAAATATTGTCCAGTCCTGCACCATCCTCATAAGTATCACAATATTTGAGTCTGCTGTTGCAGCCACTGTTAAAGGATCTTCTTATTCTCTGACCCTCTACTTTACCAAGAATGATGGTTTTCTTTAGGGAGTTGCTGCTCCTGACAGCATGTCCTGTGTAGGTGAGATAAATTGCTTCTGATGAGTATTCTGATTGTATATTTTTTGAGATAGATTTGTTCAATCTCCTGACAGTTCCTGATACAGTCAATATTCTTAATAACATTGTAATTCAAAGGTGCTAATTCTTCTTTGATCTTCCCTATTCACTGTCTAGCTCCATCACTTATGTGTGTTGATTGAAAATACCATGTCTTGGGTTAGGTGCAATTTCTGACTTAAAAAGACATGGGGTTTTTTTGTGTTTTTGTTTTTGTTTTTTCAGAGGGCCAACTCGAGTTTATTACAGGGACAGCACGACTGAACTTTTAGTCACATGTGGGCACATTACCAGTAAGAGCACACATCACAGAAGTCATGGATGTTCCGCCCAACCTCTAGCTTCTGGAGGGGCCATCCTGGTGGACACACAGCTTGTCTGTCAGGTGTGCCATGAGGAAGTGTGCTTCGCTCACTTATGTGAGCCCAACAGGCCACCCCTCAGCCAAGGCTATCACAAAGTCCATCTCCTCCTTGTGCATGTTCCCCAAAAGTGGGCAAATGGTGTAGTTACTGGGGAAGGACAGAGGCCCTGGCACACACCTTCACAGGATTCACTGGGGGGTGGTTTTGGAATGTTTTCTTTCATGGCGCTTGAACGTTCCCAGCTGATGGAAGGAACGATGACACACAGAACAGGTGTAAGGTTTTGACCCACTGTGGATTCGCAGGTGCACATTCAGGTTCCCCTTGTGGCTGAACTTTTGT
>NW_006400145.1:610151-626916 GCF_000299155.1 Elephantulus edwardii
GGTGTAGTTACTGGGGAAGGACAGAGGCCCTGGCACACACCTTCACAGGATTCACTGGGGGTGGTTTTGGAATGTTTTCTTTCATGGCGCTTGAACGTTCCCAGCTGATGGAAGGAACGATGACACACAGAACAGGTGTAAGGTTTTGCCCCACTGTGGATTCGCCGGTGCACATTGAGGTTCCCCTTGTGGCTGAACTTTTTTTCACACACTGGGCACTCAAACGGCCTCTCCTGTGTGTGGATCCTTTGGTGGCACTTCAGGGTAGAGTCGTGGGTGAACCTTTGATGGCAGATCAGACACTTGTAAGGAAGAGACATGTTTTTTAACAGTTAAAGTGGTCTTTTACAGGCCAAAGCAATACTTATATTAAAAAATTTAGTGGTTTTTCTCAAATTCAAATTAAACTGGGTCTCCAAAATCAGGAAAGGAGTGTGCCAGGAATGCATTCTGTCTCCGTGTCTTTTCAATCTTTATGCAGAACAGATAATTTAGGAGGCTGGTCTTTATGACAAGGAAAGTGGCATCAGGATTGACAGAAGACTCACCAACAACTTGCATTATGCAGATGACACTACCTTGCTCACTGAAACTTAGGAGGACCTAAAGCATCTGCTGCAGATCAAGAAATGTAGTTTGTAATATGGATTGAAGCTCAACATCAAGAAAACAAATATTCTCACCACTAGGCCAATTAACAGCATCATGATAGATGAAGAAGAGATTGAGACTGTTAACAATTTTAGCTTGCTTGGCTCCACAATCAAAACCCTTGGCGTCAGCAGTCAGAGAATCAAAAGAATTGGATTAGGCCAGTCTGCTGCCAGGGACCTCTCCAGAGTTCTGAAGAACAAAGATGTCAGTATAGAGACTAAGGTGCACGTGGTTCAGGCTATGGTCTTTGCAATTACTTGCTATGAATAAGCCTGACAGGAGAAGAATTGATGCATTTGAGTTGTGGTGCTGGAGAAGAATATTGAACATACCATGGCTTGCCAAAAGAACAAACAAGTCTGTTCTGGATAGGGTGAAACCAAGCTGTTCCTTGGAAGCAAGGATATTAAAGTTCAGTCTCACATGCTTTGGGCATGCTGCCAGGAGGTACCAGTCCTTGGAGAAGGAAATCCTGCTTGGAAGGGTGGAGGGACAGCAATAGAGGAAGATCCTGGGGAAATGGGAGTAGATGTGTCAGAGACAATGAGATTGGCTCAAGATAGAGCAGAGTTCAGAGCTGTTGTACATAGGTTATTATGAGTCTGAGTCACAATCAACTTGATGGCACATAACAACAAGTTTAACAATCTGTACTACCTCACACTAAAATCAGTAGTCTCTTCTTTTGTATTCTTTTTCTAATACTACAGACAAAGCTCTCAGCACTCTTGCACATATGGATAGCTCTCAAAGATCCATACTTTATTAATTTATGCACGTTATTACTGTACTTTGCAAGTACTTGTAAACTTTATTATACTTTCATGATTCATCTTTGACTTCCTCCATCAGCCTATAAATCTAATGATTACAGGAACTATGTTTTATATGTTAGAAAAATTAAGCTTTAAAAACATTTTTTAAAAAAGTAAACATAGATGTCAAGTTGACTTCAAATCCCAGTGACTTGATAGCAGAGTTGAACTTTCCCACAGTGTTTCCCCGGAGGTAGTCTTAACCAAAATAGCTTTTTTCCCCCCGTGGAGTGATTGAATCACTTACCTTTAAGTTAGCAGCTAAATGCTTAACCACTGTCTAAGAGCTCCTTAGAGTGGAAAGCATTGGTGCTTAATGTTTGTTAAATGGAGAAAAGAAAGCCACTCAAAATGGACAGCTAACACAGAAGTAAACTAAGGAGAACACTAGTGTTATCAAGGATTCATATTTTAAAGTGAGTTTTGGCATCTCATGATCTTAGGTGTAATATCACCAGTCACCATTTGATACTTCTGTGATCTTAGATAAAGTGTTATCTTAGACATTCAAGTTTCTGATTCATGAAACAAAGAAAATTCCTTTTTCAGCAGTAAAAAGATAAAAGGCCACGTTTGGATGGTTGTATCTGACCTTTACCAACATCACAAAGGAAAACTGTCTCTGTCAACACATCAACACAAAACTAATTCCCATGAGATCAGATTTGTCTCCCATGCTCCCACACCTCTAGAACATTATCCCAACACCAATCTTACTACTTTGCTGGGTCCACAATCTAAAGTGATAACTCACAGACCCCATATTGGGGAAGTCAAAGGCTATAATTCAGATTAGCAGAATACAGAAAGCAAAAGGTCATTACAAAAAACAAAGGAGAAAAAAAATCAAAATGCCCGAAGATACTCTAAAAATTACACTGCAGTGTTGAGAAGCCAAAACAAAAGGAAAACATGCCAAAGTAAAAGAGCTGAACAGAGTATTTCAAAGGGCAGTTTGGAGGACAAAGCAAAGAATCATAATGGAATGTGCAAAGAACTAGAATTGGAGAATAAGAAGGGAAGAACTCACTCTACATTTCTCAAGCTGAAAGAAATGAAAAACAAATTTAAGCCTCATGTAGCAATATTAAAAGATGCTATGGGCAATATATTGAATTATCCAGAAAGCATCAAATGAAAATGGAGGGAATACATAGCTCACTGTAAGAACTGATTGACACTGAAAATTTTCAGGAAGTACCATATGAACAGGAGTCAATGGTAATACAGGAGTAAGTGGAAGCTGCATTGAAGGCATTGGCAAAAAATAAAACAAAACAAAAACAAAAAACACCCCAAAACAAAAAACCCAAGAATTGTTGGGATACCAATTGATTTATTTCAATTCACAAATGCAGTCTTAGATGTGCTTACCAGTCTATGTCAGGAAATTCAGAGGACAGTTGTCTGGCCAACAGATAGGAAGAGGTCCATATTTGTTCCCATTTCCAAGAAAAGTGATCCAATGGAATGTGGAGACTATCAAACCATATCATCAATATCACATGCAAGAAAAATATTGCTAAAGATCATTCAAAAACCATAGGACAATACAGAGATAGAGAACTTCCAGAAGTTCAAGCAGGATTTAAAAGAGGCTATGGCACTAGGGATATATCATTGCTAATGTCAGATGGATCCTGGTTGAAAGTAAAGAATACCAGAAGAATATTTATTTGTGCTTCATTGACTATGTAAAGGCATTTGACTGTGTGGATCATAACAAGTTGTGGCTAACATTGAGAAAAATGGGAGTCTCAGCGCACTTAATTGTGCTCATGCAGAACCTATACCTGGACCAGGAAGTAGTTGTGCAAACAGATCAGGGGAATACTGGATGCTTTAAAATTGAGAAAGGAGTGTTACAGGGTTGTATATTCTCTCCATACCTATCCAATCTATATGCTGAGCAAATTATTCAAGAAGCTGGACTCTACAAAAAGGAGTGTGGCATCAGGATTGGAGGGAGACTCATTAATAACCTGCATTATGCCGATGACACAACCTTTCTTGCTGAAAGTTAGGAGGACTTGAAGCACTTGTTGCAAAAGATCAAGGAATGCAGCCTTTGGTATGGATTGCATCTTTGTGTCAAGAAAACAAAGAGTCTTACCACTGGACCAATAGGCAACATCATGATGGGTATAGAGGAAATCAAAACTGTCAACAGCTTCATCTTGCTTGGATCCACAATTAACACCCTTGGTACCAGCAGTTAGAAAATATGGAGATATTTTGCACTGGGAAAATGTGCATTTAGAGACCTCTGCAAATTATTGAGGAGTTAAGATGTCAGTTTGAGGATTAAGATGCATCTGATTCAGGCCTTAGTCTTTCTGATTACTTACTATGCATCTGAGAGCTGAACAATGCATCAGGATGATAGGAAAATAATTGATGTCTTTTATCAGTGGTGTTAGAAAAGAGCACTGAATGGTCAAAAGAACAGGTATGTCTTCAAGAGGGTGCATCCTTAGTGCTCTTTGAGGCAAGACTGATGAGACTTTGGCTCGCATACTTTGGAAATGTTGCTAAGAGGGTCTATCCCTTGGAAAAGGACATGATACTGGAAACGGTTAAGGGCAAGTGAAGGAGAGGAAGACCCTCAACCAGATGAATTGACATGTTGACTGCTGCAATGGGCTCTCATATGTCAGCAAGTGTGAAGATGGCACCAGATAGAGCAGGGTTCAGATATCTTGTTC
The DNA here is from genome assembly GCF_000299155.1 of Elephantulus edwardii. Classification (NCBI taxonomy): domain Eukaryota; kingdom Metazoa; phylum Chordata; class Mammalia; order Macroscelidea; family Macroscelididae; genus Elephantulus; species Elephantulus edwardii. Next base: position 614,326 of record NW_006400145.1, read on the forward strand.
ATAGGGCTGTTGTGTCATACTTAACTCGATGGCACCTAACAACAATAAGCAGAATACAGTCAAGAAAGCTTCTGAAATATGCTCATATGTGCTTAAGCCTTGAGCCTCATGACTTTAGACCAGTGTTACACATTTTTGAGTCCTGCCAATTATGATTCTTCCTTCCACTTAGTCCTCCAACAGACTTAGGCAAAAGGCTCTTTGCTGTGGTTCAATAGCATAGCAGTCCCAACATCCATTCCATCTCACGTCAGGTCTCTGGTTCTCTGCCACAACTACTATGGCTGCTGCTCTTGTAGGCCCTGGTCTGACTGGTATGAAAATCTCTGGCCCCAAAGGATGTGCTGATTCTCTTGCTTCTCCTTTGCTAGCCAGGCTCTCTCATTCTGCTGCTGGGCATACTCAATTTAATGATGAGACTAGCTAATCTTTTTGTGGGTGGACTCACCATCCTATTCACATATTCCCGCCCAAGAAAGATTATGGATAGGGAAGCCATTTTGAACAATAAACCCTTAACATTACAGCAATACTATGAGCCAGCATATGAGAAATGATGAGTATGGTACAAGGTACGACAAGGTTGAGAGCTACTGTCCAAAAGGTCACTATGCATTGTAGTTAAGTTAATGGCACCTAGTAACAACAACATTAGCCAAAAATTGCTCCTGGATGGCACAGGACAGGACAGTGGATCTATTGTTCATAGGGTCACTATGAGTCATACTTTACTGGATGGCACCTAGCAACAATAGTCTAGATAAAAACAGATCACAAGTCTAGTGCCATGTTTTCCTCCTATACAACATCTCATTTGCCTTTAGGTCATTCATTGCATTTGTATAGTGTGGGGTGAGAACAGGATGAACCTTGGAGACCATTCTTTTTTTATTTAAAAAAAAAACCACCTGACTTTATAAAACACCCTTAACTTTCCTCAAGAAAGGAATGCCATGTTTGTTCCTGCTAGAGAAAAGCAACATGACTGATGGAGGCAGGAAAATAAAGGAAACCCTCAAGGAGATGAATTGACACCATGATGCCTCAACAATGAACTCACACAAATCTGTGATTTTGAAGACAGCACAGGACCAGGAAATAGTCTGTTTTATTATAAATAACATCATCATGTTGTTGTTAGGTACGCTGAGTCAAGTGTGACCAACAGTGACCCTATGAAAAACAGATCTGAACCCTATGCTGTGCCATCTTCATACTTCCTGACACACTAGAGCCCATAGCAGCAGTCACTGTGTCAATCTACCTGGTTGAGGAGCTTTCTCTCCTTCATTGAACCTCCACATTTCCAAGAATCATGTCTCTCTACAAGGAATAGGCTCAACATAAAAAAAGACAAAGATTCTCACTACTGGGCCAATTCGAAGTACCATGATAGATAGAGAAGAGATTGAGGTTTTACATTTTTTAGCGAGCTAGCTCTGCTCCACAATCAACCCTCTTGGCCCCAATAGTCAGGAAATCAAAAGACTAATTGCATTAGGGAAGTCTGTTGTCAGAGACCTCTCCAAAGTGGTAAAGAGCAATTATGTCAATGTAGAGACTAAGGTGTGTCTGATCCATGCCATGGTCTTCTCAATTACTTGCTACCCATCATAGAGCTGGACAATGACTAAGGACGTCAGAAGAATCAATGCCTTTGAGTTGTGGTGCTGGAAATTACTATTGAACATACCATGGACTGTCAAGAGAACAGATACGTCTATCTTAGAGAAGGTGAAAACAAGTTTCTCCTTGGAGGCTAAGATTTTGAAGCTCCATCTCACATACTTTGAGCATGTTGCCAGGAGGGAACAATCCTTGAAAAAAGACATCATGATTGAAATAATGGAGGGACAATTCAGAAGAGGAAGACCTTGGATAAGATGGATTGACACAGTAACTGGGGCAATGGGCTTAGGTGCGTCAGTGAGAATGGCTCAGGCTCCAGAGGTATTGTGTATAGAGTCAATATGAGTTATGGGTAAATTGATGACACATAACAACAACAGCAATGTGTCAAAAGTACATAAGACAAAACTTTGTCATATTTGCCTCCAAGTAGCCCCCTGACTACACTTTCTCCACCTTAGTTTTCAAACTGACATTATTTTTCCAATGGCATCCACTTCCTAAACAACATGCCTCTGGAAACTCTATGATCTTTGATAAATATCACTAGTTGTAGAGGGGCTTCAGGTCTTTTGTTCATAGAGTCGCTATGAGTCGTGCTCAACTCAAAGGCAACCATCAGCAACAACAATAATAATTTGGAGAGGTAACTAACTGCAGACTGTCCCAGGGCAACAGATCTCTTGGTCTTCTGACTGCTGGTGCCAAATGTGTTGATTGCAGATCCAAGCAAGATGAAATTTTTGACAACTTCAATATTTTCTCCATTGATCTTGATGTTGCCTATCAGTTAAATGGTAAGAATTTTTGTTTTCTTAACACTGAGTTGAAATCATATCTAAGGCTGTATTTTTTTATTTTCCACAGCAAGTAATTCAAATCCTCCTCTCTTAGAGACTTGGTGACAGAAATAAGGCTGGAAATAGAATGACCAAATTTTGTACATTCAATGATTTGTTCATTACAAACACCTTTATGAAAAAAAGAAATGATGACTCAACAGCACATTTCAGGAACAACAATTCAGGAAGACAAAGCAAACTACTACAATGGAATTTGCAGAGACTTAGAATTGGAGAATAAAAAGGGAAGAACTTGCTCAGCATTTCTCAAGCTGAAGAAGCTAGAAAAAAGAAAAATCAAGAGTTGCGTTGTAATATATATGAATGTTATGGTCAACGTCTTGAATGATCCAGGAAACATCAAAGAAGATGGAGGAAATACAGAGTCGCAGTACGAAAAAGAATTGGGACATTCTGCGGCCTCCCATCAACTTCTCTGTTCTCCTCCCCTGAGCTTCAGCCCCTCGCCATAGCGTCTACTGGTCTGCAGATCCTGGGATTCATCCTGACATTGCTTGGTTGGGTGAATGCCCTGGTGTTCTGAGCCCTGCCCATGTGTAAGATGACCGCCTTCATTGGCAGCAGCATCATGGTGGCCCAGGTCAGTGTGGGAAGGGCTGTGGATGTCCTGCGTGGTGCAGAATACTAACCAGATGCAGTGCAAGGTGTACGACTCTGCTCGGCCTGCTGGTCTACATGGCGGGGGCCAAGTGTACCATGTATATGGAGGACAAGTACATCAAGGCTCATTTAGTGCTCACCTCCGGGATCATCTTCATCATCTCGGGCATGCTGGCCCTCAGCCAGTCCTGCTGGACTGCCAACTCCATCCTTTGGTGGCTGAGGCCCAGAAGCAGGAGCTGGGGGCCTCGCTCTATCTAGGCCAGGCTTCCTCTGACTTGTTGCTACAGGGTGGAGGTCTCCTGTGCTGCACATGTCCTTCTGGGGGATCCCAGAGCACCAATCATTACATGACCTGCTACTCAGCCTCTGCTCTACAGGGCTCCCCTCAGCCCACCAAAAATTATGTCGGATGGGGGCAGGGGCATGACAACTCCCCGAACTGGAGCCCCTCTTCCTTCCGGAGAACTGGACCCTACTCAGACAATGATCCTCAGCAGCTTTGGGGGTGGGTTATCTCTTTTTCCTCTTGTTTTCTTGCTGATTTCTGGGAGTCAGTTTTGTTATTCAATGGCTAACCCCTTTGAGAAGATGACTTCCCACACTGATTGTGCCTCTTTCTCATCCTGTAAGGAGCCAAAGACAGGATTCTTTTGTAGTTTCTGAATAACCTCATTGCCAAGACACAAGAGCCTCGGGAATACACACAAACCAGTGTGGAACTTCTCCCTGACATCATCACTGCTGGGGTGTACTCCTAGATTGCAGAAACACCTCTGAACACACCCTGGGACCTTTGCATCAACCAGAACTACAGAGAGTTATCAAAGAACCTACCTCCTAGTGTCCCCCCACCATCTGTCCCCAATGTTACCATTTTCTGCCTCTCCCTGCATCCCATCTACTGTGGACATCCACCCTCACATCCAGTCCCCCTGCATACTTGTGCATTGACCCATTTAGTATTTAGTAAATAAAGTGTTTTGCAAGGAAAAAAAAATAAAAAGAATTGGCTGATACCGGACATCATCATGTTGTTGTTTCTAGGTGCCGAGTCAAGTATGACTCACAGCTACCCTATAAACAACAGGACCCGGCCCTACCCTGTGCCATCCTCATGCTTCCTGACACATTAGAGCATTGTCAGGAACTGGGGTCAACTCAGCAACAAGTTTCCCTGTTACCCCTTTTAGGGAAAAGCCATGCATGCATCACACATGTTTCTTTCATTTCCCCCTCTTTCTTCTCACATTGCATTTCATTTTCCCTTTGTGGCAGCCTTCAAGTCCCAGGATCTCCTTTTCAGCATCAAGAAATGTTTATTTTTTCTCATTTTTTGCCATCTATGTGAGAAAGGAAAGGTCTGAGGGCTGGTGTTGGCTGGTTTTGCAGATCTGAACTGAAGCCCTCTGTCAGTATGGGAGTTTATTACTGTGATCTTTTTCCTGACTTCTAAGATATTTTAAATAGAAGTGAAACTTTTCATATTATTGTACCATGGAAATTATTTCAAGTCATAGTGACCCTATATGGGAATATCAGTATAGGATACAGGAAAATTTCCCCATAGGTTTTCCAAGGCTGAGATCTTCAATGTAATAGATAAATAAGTCTTTTCTATTAAGGAGCTACTAGATGGGTTTGAACCATTGACCTTTCATATTGCAACAGAGTGCTTAACTGTTGTACCATTAGAGTTCCTTAAACTTTTTACAGTGACTTAGAATTATAATTATACAAAGTGACCTCAGATGAATTTTTTTTACTATTTATTATTAGAGATATAAATAGAAAGAAAATTTCCCTCACTATTAAGTAAGGATTGTAATTTGTCAAATGTTTTCTTACCTTTCTTTAAGTAAAGTAGTGTATCAATAAAGAGGAAGTCGTAGCTAAAAGGGAGAATTTGTCTGAATAATCCCTATCATCTGATATCTCCAATGTTCTTAGAGATCACTATGTTCTGGGTGTTGTATCTAAACTAGAACTTCTCAACAATGTAGAAAATGAAGGGAAGAGAGGAATAGTTCAGAGGTCTCAAAATAGAATCTTAAACCAGTGTCTTTGTTCAAATTTCAGTCATGCCTTTCACTGAATAAAAGATCTTGGTGATGATATGTAAAGCCATCTATAAGACTGACATAATAAATGACACTGTCTACTTTGACATATAGAACATGGCTCAGATCATTTGTTCATAGGGTCACTATGAGTTGTACTTGACTTGACGGCACTTAACAACAATTGCTGCTTTGACATACCTGAGTCACGATGAGATGAAATAAATTCATCAGGGCCTGACTAGTTTGGTTTACCACATAGAGTTGTGAAGCGCAAACAAAAGAATAAAAGAATGTACACAAGCCAGCATGGCACAGATATATCTCATAAATATTAACTCTCTTGATTCTCATTTTACAGCTAATAAAATTACTAACATGTGGGACCAAAGATCTGAACCAGTTTTCCCTTTTTCCCATGAGGCTGCTGCTAAAACAAAGAGGGGGAATGGGATTTGGGGTCATAATCAATGGAATCCACTAGAATCACTTTCCTACTGGTAGATAATGTTGTTGTTGTTGTTAAGTGCCTTCGAGTCGCAGGCGACTCATAGCGACCCTATGAAGGAGAGTCCTTGACGCTTGGGTGCCTTTCATCCTCTCTCCAGGTTCTTAGGGTTTCCGGAGGCCTATTAGGGAAGTGGATGCCACTCCTCCTTCCAAGCTTGTTTTCATCGGGGAGCTCCACCCCACTCTCTGTCTGCATTGGGTAGCCAACCATTAACACATTTGACAATCAGTGTCACAGTGTTCAGCCTCGCAGCAACCACAAGTGACCGCTGTATGGCAACTTGTACACCAGGGCTATACGACCTAGAGGAATGTCTGAACAAAAACAATGAAAGACAGGCCTGAGGGCCGCAGGCCCGAGGGCCCTGTTGGGCTTGAAGCCCTCTGCTGCCACCTTAAACCCTAGGCCAAGCCTGGGCGGAGCAAAACCTGGGAGAACATGGCAGCTGTCTCTACTGGGAGATAATAACAGACCTTTATTAGTTGATTCAGTTAGGGCATAGTTTCTGCCGCTAAAAGTCAATGTCTCAGTGGCATAAACAAGACAAGTGTATCTCCACATCTAGAAGTGGACCAAGCACAAGCAGGGTAGGCTGATCTGGGCACTCCACTGAGTTGGCAACACTCTTTCTTGTTGCTCTGTTAATCTCAGTATGTGTATGTTTTTTCCACGTCTAGTACCCATGTCCAAATCCAGGCCAGGAGATAAAAGTGATGAACATGAGCCCACTCTACAAGGAAGGGTGTAGCCTGAAAGTCTCCACTTTTCATCTGATTGACCACATCTAGTCACAGGACCACACACTCTAAGGGAGGATTACCAACTGATCCTACTCCTGAGTAGTTACATGCTTTGGCTCTCTATTTCTAAAGCTTTTTAAAAGAAAATGGATTATTAGAGGTTTTCTTAATTTGCTGGTACTGTGATAACAGAAATACCACAAGTGGGTGGGTATCATGAACAGAAATTTATTTTCCTTTTTTAAATTTTATATTGGTTTATTTACAAAGTTTATATACATTGTATTTCACACTATCCTTCATTCACATTGTGTTCCCATTCATTGTCGGTTTTGGGTTTCTAAAATTTATTTATTTTATACGGGTTTATTTACAAAGTTTGTATGCATTGTTTTTCACACTGGATCTTTCCCCTTTACCCACCATTCCCTTCACTCATCAGATTGTGTGACCCTATAATTTATCATTTTCTTACAGTTTAGAAGTTAGAAATCTGAACTAAAAAAAAAAAAGAAAGAAAGAAATCTGAACTCAGGGCACCAGGTCCAGCAGAAGACTGCCCGTGTCGGCAAGAAAGAAAGTCCTTGTCTCTTTTTAGCTCCTGTCCCTGGCTCCCTTGGCTATCTTTACTTGGCATGGCATCTTTCTTCTCCCATCTCTGCTTCCTTTCTTGCTTATTTGCTTCCTTCTGTGCCCAATTTGCTCTTTTACATTTCAGGAGCATTTGCTTTAAGACACACTTCACATTGATATGATCTCATTAACATAATAAAGAAATTCATATTCCCAAACAGGATTACTTCTACAAGTATCAAGGTGAGGACTTAGAACACGGAATTTGAGAGAGGGAAACACAATTCAATCCCTACTATGCACTGAAATAGTTCCTCCCAGTTGGTTTCGTTATCTTTGCCACGTTTTCAAACTCCATGGATCATCTATTCCACAACCATTCTGGAAATACTAAGGTTCATATTCTTTACTACTAAAATTTATTAGGAATAGCTCCTTTGGCCTAGTAGCAAGAAGCTGCACTGCAATCCCAAAGACACATGGTTTCGAGGCTGCTTCTAGGGAAAAGGATGGGCAATCTCCTCTCTCTGAAACTGCCTCTGAAAACCTGCTGGCGGGTCAGCTATGGGTCGGTTCTGACTTTATGTACCCAACAGGATTTATTTCTCAAACTTTAAATTTCCTAACTACAAAGCTTCTTTTGCTCTTCTAGTGTCATGGTCTTGTATTTTCCCATGGTCTTCGATCTCCTATCTGATTGCCAGGCATTTTCCATGGGAAACAGTCCCCCCACACCCCCACCCCTTGTCCGCCTGCCCTTTTCCTCCTACACACAGCTCTTGTCCTGCATGGAAGTCTACACAATACACAAGCAAATGACTTTAAGCAAAAGATAATATATCACAGCTTTTGTGATGAATCCATGCTGGCCCCTCAATGCTTGCTTCCTGGTTCACAGTCATGTTAGAATGGCTGCGGCTGCCATGTGAAGGAGGTGTCGCCGTATAAGAAAAGAGAAAGCAAGGAAGCCAGTGACAGGGAGAATTAAGCTGTCTTTTGGAGAGTTCTGCCAGGAAATTTAAAAAAAAAACCACAACCCAACAAAGTATTATTTGACAATGAAAAGGTAAAGTAGAGAAGGGATGTAGTACACATGTACAAAGGAAACTCAAATCTAGTGATTAAAAGTGTCTTTCTTAAATCTTAAAAAAAATGGTCCTAGTTGCCAGTTGTGGATGTCTGGAATGCTCATTATGAGAAGGTTTTGTTCTAAATTAATGTGCCTTTAGATAGGTGGAAGGGGAGGGAGCCTAAGAGGTTGGGTCTCCAGTTAGCTAAGGCTGTGGTTAAAGTTACACAACACAGGACCAGGTATTTAATATGCAGCCCATCCTCCTGCAAGCTGAAAGAAGGCCATTAAGATGCTGGTCACCCAAGCCTCTTGGCAAGAGATAAACAGGGAGCTGAATGTTGGTCTTCACGCAGACCATTCTAATAACTAATCCTCTTTGAAATGGTCCATTTACATGTTAGAAGATCCAAAAGGCAGGAAGCATAGAAATGGGCTTTGAATTTTCTTCCTTAGAGTTTGTTTCCTATTAATCTTACTGAGACAAGAATTGCAATCCACCACAGACTGTTTTGAAGCTTTCAAGAGCAGATTTTCCTACTTCAGACAAGATGCTAACATATTTAAAAGGAAGAAAACAAGTTAGTGTTTGGTTGCATAATTTTTCCCCCTCCAAATATGACAACAACCTTTCCACATCGATGGAAAGACAATACAGACAAGCAATTTGAAAAGGGCTTTTGGCAACTTTCTTAGAATCGTAAGACTAAGGATTTCCCATTCTCTTATAGATGAGGACTAGAGAGGTGGAATCATTCTTTGAAAGCTGTACAACTAATTAGTGTAGAAATGCGATGAAAGACCTATCCCTGATCCCTCATCACATTCTACTGCCATTTCACCACTTTTAATGAAGAAAAGAAATGATATCGTAAGTCTGTTTGTAAATGGTCACTGAGTAACTGATTGACCTTATCTATCAGATAATGAAGCTTTGACTGGTCCTGAACCCTCTTCAAGACAGTTAATATGTTTGAGCCATTATTGCTGTTGTTGTATCAATCCATCTCATCAAGGTTTTCCCTCATGGTCCCTGGCCCTCTGCTTTATCACACATGATGTCCTTTTCCAGCGTCTGATCTTTCCTGATGATGTATACAAAATAAAGTGAGTCCACATTTTATAATCTTTGATTCTAAAGAATATTCTGACTGTATTTTTGTCTGAGGCAGAATTGTTCCTTCTTCTGGAAGTCCATGATATGTTCAGTATTCTTTCCTTAGTTTCTTTGATGTTTCTAGGCAAAGTCCACATTTTCCAAAAGCAAAAAAAAAGCGTCATGGTCAATGGAAACTGATTATTCAAGGAACAGTTTAATGTTCATTGAAAAGCAATACAGCCCAGAGAAGCTGTCCTTGCTCTTAAGTGGGGGTGTTGAATATGATATAAATAATAATAATAATGAGGAGGAAGAGGAGGGAAAAAAGAAGAATGTCTTCCTGCTCAAAATAAATTCTCCTGTTTCTCTTCTCTCTGGATTAAAAACTCTGCTATCATTATTTCATTAAGCAAGTTTCTAACAGATGGTGAGTTTCCTTCACACTGTGGTTAAAAAACAATATTATCTAAGGTGGGGGGAATCCCTGCTGTTATCAATTATTAATATTCACTAGCAGAGCGTCTAATTTTTTTTCCTGAGAGGAAGACCATATTTTGAATCTGTTGAAATCTATGATTCTTTCTCCTTGAACACATATGCAAAAATATTTAATGCTTTAATATCCTACTCACCCTCTGAAGCCCAACTTTAGAATAGGTGAAAGAGTCCTGTCTTCAAGTGAAGTAGCTTATTATCTCCTTAGCTGGTTGCTGTTAGCCAGGAAAGCCTTAAAGTAATAGAGAACTAAGCTTTCAAAGGGTAAAAAGGGTGCAAAGGTGGCTTCCCTGAAGGCATGAGAAGCAACACTCAAAAATCCAACATGAGTAGGAGAAAACTCCAACAGAAGGACTCTCATGGGAATAGGCAGGAAGTCAAAGATAAATCGTCAACTTCAGCAACTTTTCAGACTCCAACTTCATCAGCTGGTTTAGGGTTGCTCATGATTACGATTTCCAAGCTTTTCAAACTTAGCCAACCTCTGTAATTAGTCCAAAGTCACCCACCTTCTTGGAATCACTCCCTAGTACACACTGGTCCTCAAAGGCAACTCTGTGCTGGTGAGTAAGATGTCCAGAAGAGAGGTGAGTTTTTCTAACTCTCTGGCATCTTGCCATCTTACACAGGTCACGGATTTGTTTTTAGACCCCCAAAAGGAGGTTCGAAGCCCCTTGGAATATTCTACAGAGAGATTATATATCACAAAGGCCTAGACATGATCTTGGCAGTCATAACAGGTAGTGATATATTGACAAACATCAAAAGAAGCCATGGATTCCAAGAAAGAGAGTGAATTGGAAGTGCTCCAGCGAGTCAGGTTTTTCTCAGGACAGAAGGTGATTTGTAATTCTCAGCAAGACATGGTTGAGAAATATATACGGCCTCCTGTGAGCTGTGGGAAGCTCCGGGGAAGAGCCTGAGCTGCCAGGGCACATATGTTGCCTGCAATCCCAGCAGTTCCAAAGTCATGACTCTAGAATGGACCACGGGTGCTAAGCCATCATTCCAAGAGCTGTCAAAAGTGGCAAGCTGTTTATCAGGATTCTACTAATTCCGCTCTTAATGGTCAGGTTCGTCAGGATTAACCGATGTTAAGCTAAAAGAGAAAAATGAGAGGATTCCAGTTAGAAGCAAATGAGATACAAAGCAGGTTGCCTGGAAACCAGGTGTCAGTGGCATCTAGTCAGAAGTGTACAAAAACATTTATACACAGTGTTCTAGAATCTGCACTATCCTGTGGACACCACTAGCTGCGAGTGGACATGGAATACATGTGGTTAAGAATTTGATTTTAAATTTATTTTACCTTAATGAATATCATTTAAGCAGATACATATGACTAGTGGTTACAGGATTGCACAAGGAAAAGTAAGATATAGGGACAGAATAGGGCAACATTTTTGTTAGGTGCTGTTTGACTCAGAGAAGCTTTAAGTACATCGAAACCAAACACAACCCAGCACGGCATCACCTTCCTAATTGCTGCTCCATAATGTGTAGCAGTCTCAGTGACAGTCCATCTTGTTCAGGCTTATCCACTTTTTTCAAAGACTTTACCTGACATGATGTCTTTCAACATTGCATTGGCTCATTTTTGTTTGAAATGAGCATGAACACAGATCTCTTTCAGTTGATTGGCCAGATAGTTATATTTCAAATTTCTTGGCATAAAAAAAGGAGCACTCTCTGCATGGCATCAACTTATTGAAGCATTGAAAATTTGTTTTCCATCAGCTCTTGGAGCCTTGTTGGTTCGGGGGTGTTTTTTTTCCAGTAGCCACTTCCTTCAGTATTATTGGTTCTTGGTGATATGCTAACTACTAAAATGACTGAATGTTGACCAATTCTCTTTGATTCAGAAACTCTGTATTCTTCCCATCTTCTTTTGTTATTACTGTTGTAGTTAAATTACTTGCCCACAGAATTTTTCAACAGCATCTTAAGTCTTGACTTTTTCTTTAGTTCTTCTGCTTTGAAAAAAGCCTAGTGTATTCCTCTATTTGGATTTTCTAACTCATGATTTTTGTATATTTCATTATATATCATTGTTTAACTTCACGTCTCTAAAGGCCTTTTGAAATCTTCTATTAAGTTTCATCCGTTATTTAATTTATTTGAGCTACTAAGGGGGGGCTGAGGAATTTGCTATAGGTCAAGGACTACAGCCTTCAATATGGATTGAAGCTCGACATCAAGAAAACAAAGATTCTCACCACTGGGCCTATTGGCAGCATCATGATAGATGGGGAAGAGATTGAGATTGTTAACAGTTTCCATTTGCATGTCTCCACAATCAACACTCCTGGTACCAGCAACCTGGAAATAAAAAGACAAGTTGTGATGGGAAAGTCAGCTGTCAGGGATATCTCCAGATTACTGAAAAGTAATGATGCCAATCTAGAGACTAAGGTGTGCCTGATGCAGGCCATGGTCTTCACAATTACTTGCTATGAGTCAGAGAGCTGAACAATAATCAAGGATGATAGAGGAAGAATCTATGCCTTTGAGTTGTGATGCTAGAGAAGAGTACTTAATATACAATGGACTACTACGAGAACAAACAGGTCCATCCTGTAGAGGGTGCTTATTGGAGGCAAGGATTCTGAAGTTCTGTCTAACATACTTGAGCATATTTCCAGGAGGGACTAGTCCCTGGAGAGGGACATCAATTTTTGGAAGGGTGGAAGGACAGCACAAGAAAGGAAGATCCTGAATGAGATGGATTGACTCAGTGGTTGTAGTAACCAGGGTGAGTGTGTGAGAGACAATAAAACTGGCTGAAGATAGAGCAGAGTTTAGAGTTGCTATGAGTCTGATTTGACTCAACAGCACATAACATTTTCAGGAGCAAATTTTTTATTTTATTTTTTTTTACAGAGGTTTTGGATTTCCATTCATTCATTGCTGCAGTTTTCTCCCTTCCCACCCCTCCCCACCAGCTCGCTTCCC
>NW_006400145.1:629832-630955 GCF_000299155.1 Elephantulus edwardii
TGCTGTCTTAACCACCACGGCAGTGTAGTAGGATTTGAAATCAGGGAGAGAGATGCCTCCTACATTTTTTCTATTTTGAAGGAGTGCTTTGCTTATTCAGGGCTTCTTTCCATTCCAAATGAAGCTAGAGATTACCTTTTCCATCTCCTTGAAGAATGGGATTGGTATTTGTACTGGGATTGCATTGAAGTTCATGAGCAAATTTCAGAATCTTATCTGATGTCCTTTTACCCTGTACTTTTTACTTGTATTTTTAATGACCTTTTGTTTTCTTTATGTAAGATGTCCTTGGTGATCCTTAAACTTTTATGGTAATTGGCATGTCTTCAATATATCAAATCAGTTCTTGAGATTTCTTGAAAATTCTTCAGAACTACAGTGGCTTGCACCCAAAGTCCTACTTTGGCTCTTGTGAGTTTGTTTAAATTTTCCTGTTTCAGTTCAAACTTACCTGTCAGCAATGGATGATCTGTTCTACTTCCCTGTCATCTCTTTCCACGGACATGTCAGCTTGATTCCTTTTAATTACATCAAGTAAAATCCATACGTATAGTGATAGATTGAGTTGTAAAAAAAAGTATATCTGATAAATAAGTCATTGGTCTTGCAAATTTCTAGCACTAACCATATTTTAACCTATTGATCCTTATTTGTTTCCAACTTTTGTGTTAAAATTACCAGTGATTATTAATGCATCTTGATTGCATGTTTGACCAACTTCAGATTGTTATATTGGCAGAAAATTTAAGTGTCTTCATTTTTCATGTTAGTGATTAGTGTGTGACTTTGAATGATATTCAGCAGATTGATTTTTGACTGTCCACAGACTGTTAAGTACTCTTTTTCAAGACAATTCAAAGGCATTGATTCTTCTCTCATCCTCATTTATTATCCAACTTTCAGATGTTTAGGAAGTAATGGAAAAGACTATGGCTTGCATCAGACATACGTTAGTGTTTCAACTGGCATTCTTGTTATTAAAAAAACTATCATTGTTAAATTGATCGATCTCTTCCAGTCAGTTGGTCTTCCAGTCAGTTGCTCTTCTCTGGAAGAGATCGGTATTTGTTCCTATCCCAAAGAAAGGTGACCCAACAGAATGTGGAAACTACAGAACAATCTC
>NW_006400145.1:632878-634615 GCF_000299155.1 Elephantulus edwardii
GAAGACATTCAGATGGCCAACAAGCATATGAAGAACTGTTCAAAATCCCTAGCCCTGAGAGAGATGCAAATCAAGACAGCTATGAGTTATTATCTCACCCCAGTCAGAATTGCAAAATTTAACAGAACAACAAGCAACAAATTCTGGCGAGGTTGTGGAGAGACTGGAACCCTTATTCAATGTTGGTGGGAGTGTAAAATGGTGCAACCACTGTGGAAAGCAGTGTGGCGCTTTCTCAAAAAGCTGCAAATAGAGATACCATTTCACCCAGCAATTCCACTACTGGGAATATACCCTAAAGAGACCATAAATGACATCCAAGCAGATATATGCACACCCATGTTTATTGCCGCTTTGTCCACAATAGCAAGGAGTTGGAAACAACCTAAGTGCCCATCAACAAATGAATGGATAGAGAAGCTATGATATATTCACACAATGGAATACTACGCTGCTTTGAAAAACAAGGAACTCATGCAATATTATTCAAAAGGGGTGAGCCTGGAGGACATTATGCTAAGTGAAATAGCTCAGTCACAAAGGGACAAATATTCTATGGTGCCACTGTTATAGAATGAGGCTGACATCGGGGTGGGGGTAAGACTGAGAGAAACTGGATAAATTATGTTTACTGCATTGAAGCTGTTGAGGGAGAAAATAGTTTAAAGTCAATATATTTTAGAGCATGATGATTATCATAAGAGTCCAGAATGAGGGTTGCAGAGTGGAGTATACTTGGGGTGGGAGTGGGGATGTGCGGGGTTGGGGGGGATTGTGTACCAATGAAGGAGTTTTTCTTTGCTTTTCGAGGAGAGGAATGAACTGAGGGTGGGGGTGTGGGTGAGTGGGTGGGGGGAGGAGTGCAACAATGAGTGAATGGAGTTTCAGGGTCTCTGGGAATGTTCATTGAAATGAATAATAGTAATAATAAAGAAAAAAGAAAAAAATGTACATCATGTCAGAAAGTTCACCCTCTGCAGCTGTTTAAACTTACTATGAGTGAGACAGTGTACAGCGAAAAGCTTATGGATTGCTGCTCAAATAGATACACAAGTCGGGGTCATAGAGCAGTCCTGTTAACATCAAAGAATCAAGGTAGAGTAGGAAGTACCTCCCTCCAGCCTCAGGTTGCTAGGCTCGTAAATTAGAGTGACATTGGAACTACAATGACTCCTGAAAACAGTCCCAAAGTTGAGCTGTAGGAAGGATAGAGTCTGGAAAACCAGGTCAGGGTTGGCTAGTTCAGCAGGTGGCACAAAGACTGTCCTTTGTTGCTTCTTAGAGACAAAAGGTGAACAGCTGCCCAAAGGGGAGCAATAGACCTTGACTATCTCCAGGCTCTACAGCAGTCACCTTCCCCAGTGGCTCAACCCCTAAGTGACTGCAGATAAAGTTCCACAGGAACCCACACTCCCTCTCGACCTAAATGTCTTAAAGGATCCCTGGTAGTATAGTGAGTTACACTTTTTACCTGTTAAGCATAGGGTCAACAGTTAAAGTCCACCAGTCATGCTAGCAGCTCAATAAGGTAGTCTCCTCTCATAAAGATTTATTGCCTCTGGAAATCAACGAAGGGTTACCGTAAGTGAGAAGCAAGTCTGCTTGATGACAATGGATGGGTGTAGCTAGTTTTTCCAGTTCCTTCTGTTCTACTTTCACCCTCTTTAAAACTATGGTTCTTGTTCATCTAAAAATGACCTCAAAATTTGTTCAAGTTCAGTTTTGAGTTTTTTAAAT
>NW_006400145.1:634715-642595 GCF_000299155.1 Elephantulus edwardii
TTTTAGTCTTTGATTTTATTAAATATTTTTTGTCTTTTATTAATGATTTTTAATGCAACATATATATTTTTATAGCATATTCTTTCCATTTAATTTTTTCCCATTCATTCATTGTTGCACATTTTCCTCCCTGCTTACCCCTCCCCTTGCAGTTTTACTCTTTGAAGAAAAAAAAATTCTTTAATTGTTATACAATCTCCCCAGTACACTGTCCACTTTGATATGAATTTCTTTTTCTGTAATCTTGTCATGAAAAGAATAGCTAATCCTATATTTCTTTTAAAGAGTTCTCTCTCTCATCTGTTTCAGTTCAGTGTACATTATTTATCCCCTCTTTCTTTAGGTTTGCCCAACCCCGATGTCAGTCCTGTTTTACAGCACTATTCAGTATTTGTCCTTTCGTGACAGAGATATTTCACTCAGCATAATGTCCTCCAGGGTCACCCATTTTGTATAATATTTCATGAGTTCTTTGTTTTTCAATGCTGCACAGTATTCCATTGTGTGAATATACCACAGCTTCTCTATCCATTCATTTGTTGATTATTTCCAACTCTTTGCTATTTTGAACAAAACCTCAATAAACATGGGTGTACATATATCTGCTTGGGTGACAATTCTGGTTTCTTTAGGGTATATTAACATTTTGTTTCTTATGAACATTCACACACACATTGTGTCTTATAAAATTAATCACCATTGATCTATATCCACTGTTATCCGATCTTTTCAGAGCCACACTGTATCTTTCCTAATTAGTTCACCCTCTTCCTCCAACCACCAAACTCTGCAACCCTGTTATTTCCATCCTTCCACATCCTCAACTCCCTCTTCACTCTTTCCCTCTTTGAATATCCACACTCTAGTGCAGTTTTTAACCTCACCACAGACCTATTGTATTGGCATCTCTCAAGTGAAACCCAGGATTCTGCATAGTTAACTATGACTATAGGTCTCAACTCCTTTCTAAGCAAGATGGGAAAGAGATTCTTTGCTTACAAAAAGAGTTTGAGCTTGGAAGTTTGGGTGAAAAACACTAGGAAATGTGGAAGTGAATCCAGATGGATTTCTACCTGTTTGTTCTTGGATGACTACTAGACACTTACTGAGTCCTTCCTAACTAGAACCTAGAAGAATTGGAGGAAAGGAAAAATGCTCTGAGCAAGATAAATTGCATTTCCAAAAAGGAAACAAAATAATCACAAAGAAAAAGCTCTTTCTATCTGATGCTTGGGGTACTGAGAGAAAAAAAACAGATGGTTTCAAGTGCTGTGTCTAACCCATGATTGGATGTTACTCAACCCTGGTGATTCGACCATAGTTTGATCTAAATTCACGTAGTCCTTAACAGAGATCAAGCACAGATTCTCTGTTCAGAGGAAACCTAGAAGGACCCCGAGGTGCAATGAGGCCTCTGTTTAGAAGAGGCTGATTCAAGATCCACTGATCCTGTGTAGAACTTGGTGTAGAACTTGAAAGAAAGGCCCATGAAAGTCTAGGCTTGGGATGGATCCATTTGAAAGCATAGGAAAAATACTAACTTAAATAGAGGGTACAAGTGTCATGGGAGAGACTTAATATCTCTATCTAATTTTCAAATTTCAAGAGCCAGCTACTGTTTCTGAGCTGGAATGTTCAGGTTCTCATGATCTTCTTCTTATTAGGGTCAGAATTGAAATCCAGGTCACAGCCCTTGATTTTTTTTTTTTAAATTCAGTGCATGGTATCTTGTGGTATTGGCCATAATTGTCTGCAATTATGTAAATTAATTCAGGCAGGGCAAAAAAAATGTTTTGGTGCTATCCCAAAAAAACTTGATAACCTATATTCAGCAAGACTGACCTCTTCATGCTTTTGAGAAAGGAAAACTCAACCACAGCAGAAGTTCTACAAGAATGGGACACGAAGACTTGGGGATATTTGGGTTTTCTTCCCTTTATTTCTAGGTTCTGGAAGTGTTGAATTCTCAGAATCAACCTTCTGTCTAGACTAGAGAGGAATTTTGAACTTGGAGTGTGATCATTTTGAACTTGGAGCATTTTCATTGCTTCTTTGATTTCACAACATGCCTTTTTTTTCTTCATTTCCACTTTGTTTTTACAACAATGCAGTAAATTAAAGCAGTTTATTTTCAGAAGTTAGGGAGAATTTTATGATGCTTTGGAGGGTGAAATGGAAACCATTAAGGCTGGCCAAAAAGGAATTGAGGATTATAGCTCTTAGTATCAAAATATCAGAGGAGTCTTCAGTCTAGAATTTTCGTAATATAACACTTTGATTTCGAGAACAAATGAACAACTTACTTCCAGCCCTTCAAAAAAAAAAATTTCATCTCTATGAAGCACATTCTTTCCATTTGTTATTTTACTTAAAAATTATTTTAGACCACTAAAGAAATGTGTAAAGATAGTATCTATCATACCTTAAAATTTTTGTTTGCTACTTTTAAATAATTCCCCCCCCCATTTTAAGGAAAAAACCAAATAACCATTGTTTTCTTACCAATTTTTCTGTCTTTCCCACTATGAATTAGATAAGTATTACACATATTCCTTTCAAGTGAAATGGAACTGATATTTTGCATTTGACAATAGCAAAAAAAATAGTTGACAGTCAAGTATGCTAAGATGTCATGTAAAGTAACACAGTCTATAGTGGCTGTGTTATGCATTAACTTGGCTGGGCCATGATTCTCTGTGGTTTGATGGCTATATAATGATGTAATCTGATGACTGTGTAACGATATAGTCATCCTCCATTTTGTGCTCTAAGGTGATAGTTTTCTATTTTCAAATGATGCCAATTTTTACATAATAACTGTCTTTCAAATGAGCATCCTTTAGTCACTTATTTACTAAGATAACAAAGAGACAGGGAACACCTCTGTGTCCTCAAAACTGGATTGGGAGTTGAGCAGATGTGTTTCCTGCTCTTCAGAGATGTCCGCTGTGCTGGAATTTTCCACATTTTCCTCTCAGGGTCTCTATGCAGACCTCCTGTGAGACAACATCTCATCAAATCTTCATTGGGATGTTTGTTGGCCTGAGCTTATATTCTAGCTGTTTCTCCAAGGACCAGGGCCCAGGCAATGCAGGTCTTTATAGGACAAGGCCCGCGGGATTGTACCAACTTTATCTCTTGTATAAATGCTGCACAGAACAGTTCTACTGGAATGTTTGGAAGTAGATGAATCATCTTGACTAAATGAAAAGAAATCATTATACCCCCAAGGGGCAAGGAAAAATTCTGAGCCTTGGCCTTGACTAAGACAAGTAGATAAATATGTCCTTGGGGTTTTAACTGCAATCCTGGGGATTATCGAACAAATCTCTCATGGTGAACAGAGCTGTACATCAAATAACATAAGGCTTTCGTTACATAAAAGAGCTAACTTTCTATTAGCAAAACGGGCGTGAAGCCATTTAGACTTGACTAGCATTGTAAGAAGCTCTTGATAGGCAACCTGTTGCCACATGCACATGGTCTGTTGGGTTCTTCATTCTCACCACAACTCAGCTCTCCCAGTTTTTAGTGAAGGGACTCATTTGGCTTGCTTGAAGATGTCTTTTGATATTCCCCCCCACCCCCTTTTTCAAATTTGAAGGACTGAGTCAATTGAAATCCTTATATTTTGGCGTACTACTTCTCTATCTTCTATTCCTATTTCCTTACAGGTATTTGTTTTTACATTTTTTGACCACATGTATTTTTCCATCTTTTAGTAATAGTTATGTCAAAACAGAGGACAGTTTAATGAACAATATGTTGTACAGCCAAATACCCCCCACCTTGCTCAAACATTTCCTAACGCTTTGCCATCACTTGTTAAACTCTAAGGAATTTTTGAAAGTAACATGTTGACTGACTGGATCTGACTGGTACAGGAGGAGATTGTCCCTCCTTTCCCGGCAGAGCATCTGGTGGATTTGAACCATGCAACTCTGGGATTGCAGCGCAGCTTCTTGCCACTAGGCCACCAGAGCTCCCCTCAACACAATCTGCGTTATGTGGATGACACAACCCTGCTTGCTGAAACTGAGGAGGACCTGAAGCGCCTGCTGCAGAGTGTCAAGGACTGCAGCCTACAATATGGATTGAGGCTCAGTGTCAAGAAGACAAAGATTCTCACCACTGGACCAATTGGCAGCATCAGGATGGATGGTGAAGAGATTGAGATTGTACACAGCTTTAGTTTGCTTGGCTCCATAGTCAACAGTCTTGGCACCAGCAGCCAGGAAATTAAAAGGCGCATTGCCATGGGAAAGTCTGCTGTTAGGGACCTCTCCAAAGTACTGAAGAGCAATGGTGTCTCTCTGGAGACTAAGGTGTGTCTGATACAGGCCATGGTCTTCGCAATCACCTGTTATGCATCAGAGAGTTGGACAATGACCAAGGAGGATAGAAGGAGAATTGATGCCTTTGAGCTGTGGTGCTGGAGAAGAGTATTGAGAATACCATGGACTGCTAGGAAAACAAACAGATTTGTCCTGGAAAGGGTTAAACCAGGTGGCTCCTTGGAGGCAAGGGTTCTGAGGCTCCGTGTAACATACTTTGGACATGTTGTGAGGAGAGACCGGTCCTTAGAGAGGGACATCATGCTTGGGAGGGTGGAGGGACAGACAGCGCAGGAGAGGAAGGCCCTCTATGAGGTGGATTGATTCAGTGGCTGGCATAATTGGAATGGGAGTGTCAGAGACAGTGCGATTGGCACAGCACAGAGCGGAGTTTAGGGCTGTTGTACATAGGGTCGCTATGAGTCGCAGGCGACTCGACGGCACATAACAACAACAACAACAACATGTTGACATCATATTATTTTTGTTATGTGCCATCAAGTCACCTGTGACTCATAGCAGCCCTATGTACAACAGCTCTGAACTCTGCTCTATCCTGAGCCAAAATTATTGTCTCTGACACCCCTATCCCCATTACCTCAGTCACTGAGTCAATCCATCTCATCCAGAGTCTTCCAATCTTGTGCTGTCCCTCTACCCTCCCTCTTCAAGGACTGGTCACTCCTTGCAACATGTCCACAGTATGTTAGATGGAGCTTCAGAATACTTGCCTTCAAGAAGCAGCCTGATTTCACCCTCTCCAGGATGAAACTGTTCGTTCTCTTAGCATACTCAATACTCTTCTCCAGAACCACAGCTTAAAAGCATCAATTCTCCTTTCTATCATCCCTAGTCATTGTCTGGCTTTCTGATGTATAGCATGTAATTGTAAAGACCATGGCCTGGATCACCCTATCCTGGGAAAATATTTTACTGTGACAGCACTGTGCTGCAAATGGAAGAGAAGAGTCATTCCACCACATGAAGTCAGTTCTGGGGCAGAAGCTCAAGGCAAAGAACTTTTTCTCAGAACGATCTGAGGAAGAAATCGTTTCCTAATTCTAGTACCTGGAATTTGGACTTAGAAACTGCTAAACTCAAGAGAGACTGACCACCACAACGAGAGCCGCGAGGTGTCTGAAATCACAGAACACAGAAGGCTTGAGACTCATGTCAAGAGCTGGATGGAGTAGGCAAGTGTGGAAGGGGATGCTGGTCAAGTGGGGAAAGGGATGAGTCAAGACATCATATTATACCATCCCTAAACGCTACGGCTTCTTACCCTGAAAATAAGAATATTCTTTTATGTAAAGATAATACATTCAAAACAACTATGAGATATTATCTCACCCCAGTCAGAATTGCAAAATTTAACAGAACAGCAAGCAACAAATGCTGATGAGGTTGTGGAGAAACTGGAACCCTTATTCACTGTTGGTGGGAGTGTAAAATGGAGCAACCACTGTGGAAGGTGGTGTGGCGCTTTCTCAAAAATTTCAAATAGAGATACCATTTGACCCAGCAATTCCACTACTGGAAATATACCCCAAAGAGACCATAACTGATATCCAACCAGATATATGCCCACCTATGTTTATCGCGGCTTTGTTCACAATAGCAAGGAGCTGGAAACAACCTAAGTGCCCATCAACAAACGAATGGATAGAGAAACTCTGGTATATTCACAAAATGGAATAATACTATGCTGCATTGAAAAACAAGGAACTCATGCAATATTATTCAAAATGGGTAACCCTGGAGGACATTATGCTGAGTGAAGTATCTCAGTCACAAAAGGACAAATATTGCATGGTGCCACTGTTGTAAAGCAGGACTGACCTCAGGGTTGGGAGGAGACTGGATGGGTTCAGTAATGTATACTGCATTGAAACAGGTGAGTGAGAAAACTGTTTAAGAAGGAAAATTATTAGGTATTTTTGTCATGACAGGAGTCCAGAGTGAAGGCTGCATAGTGGAGTGGACCTTGGGGGAGGGATTGTAAAACAATGAAAGAATTTTACTTTTCCAAGAGGTTGGTGTACTAGGGGGGAGGGTTCGGAGGGGAGAAAAGTGCAACAATTAATGAATGGAAATCCAAAGTCTCTATAAATTTTCATTGAAATTAATAATAAATTTTTAAAAAAGATGATACCATTACCATATTAATAGAAATTTAGTAATTTTATTTAATCAAATCCATTTTCAAATTTCTTTAAGTATTAAGGTTTTTTCCCCCAGTTCTTTTTGAAATGTTCAACTGATACCAATACATTGTACTGGCTTAAATATTTTTAATCATTTTTAATGAATTCATTAAATACTGTTTTTCTAAAGACAACACTGATTTTCTTAAAGAGATTAGTTCAGCTGTCTTAAAAAATATCCCTCCTTCTGAATTTGTCTGATGGCTTCTCCATGGTTTGTTTGATTCATTCTTTCATATCATATATTTCCTGTGAACTAGAAGTCAGACTCAAAACCTTGATTAAATAGAGTTGAGTTTTGAGCTAATACAGAATCTCCTCATATGTAATTTACTACCTTTCTGAAAACCTGCTGGAAGGTCAGCTATGTATTGGTTCCAACTTTATGGTGCATAATAACAACAATCTAAATTTAGAGGGCTCTGGCAGCCAATGGTAAGGAATAGCACTTCCAAGTCAAAGGTATGTGACTTGTACCCACCAGCTGCTTTGTGGGACAAAGATGGATAGTCTCCTCCTGTGAAATTTACTGCCACTAAAAATCCACTAGCAAGTCAGTTTTTAGTTGGTTCTGACTCGATGGCAAACAACAACAATATGAATTTATAGTTGGTTGGGAAATTTCTATCACATCTGATGAGGGGGTTCAATAATTTCTGGTTTTCTGACGATTTGGGATACTAAATTGGATCACTCAGTGATCATATTTAGTGGTTATAATCTGTTGGTCATTACTAGTGATGGCAATTTTTGGATTCTAAAAGTGGAAAGAAATGGAACATATAAATATTGACATACTACATATTGGCAAAGTGAGATGGCTTGGCATGGATGTTTTGAATCAGATGATCTACTATGCCAGGGATGAGAAGGTGAGGGGGAAAAATGGGGTTGTTTTCATAATCAAAAAAGTAATTTCTAAATCCATCTTGAAATACAATGTTTGAGTGTTGTTGTTGTTGTTGTTGTTGTTTTTATGTGCCGTCGAGTCATTTGCGACTCATAGTGACCCTATGTACAACAGCCCTAAACTCTCTTCTGTCCTGTGCCAATCTCACTGTCTCCAACACACTCATCCCGATTGCCCCAGTTACCAAATCAATCTATCTCCTAGAGGGCCTTCCCCTTCTGTGCCTGCCCTCCACCTTCCCAAGCATGATGTCCTTCTCCAAGGACTGGACTGATCTCTCCTTACAACATGACCAAAGTATGTCAGACGAAGCCTCAGAATCCTTGCCTCCAAGGAGCAGCCTGGTTAAACCCTCTCCAAGATGAATTTGTTTTTTTTCTTGGCAGTCCATGGTACCCTCAATACTCTTCTCCAGCACCAAAGCTCAAAGGC
>NW_006400145.1:643675-645483 GCF_000299155.1 Elephantulus edwardii
GGAAAAGACCACCAACTACTCATATGCAAGGTTCAAGACATAGCTAAAGAAAATACAAAATTAAATTAAATCAAAGCCACAGGAACTAAAACTTGACCTTAAGTCTATCCCACTTGAATTTGAGGCTTTGAACACCAATGAGCAAAGATGAAGTAAGCTGCAGGAGGATATCAAGAATATCATCCATGAAGAAAGCAAAACGTCATTACAAAGGCAAAGGAGGAAGAAAAGACCGAGATGGATGTCAGATGTTGTTGTTATGTGTCGCCAAGTCACCTGCGAATGAATCATAGTGACCCTATGTACAAGAGCCCTAAATGTTGCTCTATCCTGTGCCAACCTCACTGTCTCCGACACACTCACTCCCACAACCCCAAGCACAGAATCAGTGCATCTCATCAAGGGTCTTCCTCTCCTGCACCATCCCTCCACTCTCCCAACCATGATGTCCATCTCCAAGGACTGGTCCCTCCTTGCAACATGCCCAAAGTGTGTCAGATGAAGCTTCAGAATCCTTGACTTTAAGGAGCAGTCTGGTTTCACCCTCTCCAGGACAAATCTATTTGTCCACCTAGCAGTCCGTAGCATATTCAGCACTCTTCTCCAGCACCACAGCTCTAAGGCATCAATTCTCTTTCTATCATCCCTAGTCACTGTCCAACTCTCCGATGCATAGCACGTAATTGCAAAGACCATAGACAGAGTAATTATGAAAATGAAGTCAAGTGTGTCAAAGATGGTGAGGTTAGCTCAAGATAGGGCAAGGTTCAGAGCCATTGTTCATAGGCTCACTATGAGTCATAGTGACTGAACGGCATGTAATGACAACACAGTTTATTAAGATCTCTGATGGTATAGTCTGCCAGGAGTTGTGCTGATAAACCAAAGACTGCTTCTCTGGTAGTTTGACTCCACCAGTGTCTCTGAGGAAGAAATATGGATGATCTCTATTCTTCAGGACATCCTTAGCCACCAGTGGGAGTCAGCTTGGAGTCAGTTAGGACCCATTAGCAGTGAGTGGTCTTTTAAGTGTGAGAATTAACAGTGTTATTTACAAAGACACAAATTGAGCGCATGCTGATGGAAAATAGTTCTGGTAGACTCACTTGATATAGGGTTGCCACAATTTTCAGAGATCCCAAATAGGCAAAGCTCTTCTGAAAAATAAAAACAAGGTATGAGGATTCATATGGTCTGATTTCAGAATCTACTACACAGCCATAGTAGTCAAAACAGCATAGAGCTGGTACAACGACTGGCACAGAAATTAACCTAACTTCCTCTATTGTTGTTGTTAGGTGTCATCAAATATGACCCGTAGTGACTATATGAACAACAGACCTGAGCCCTGTCCTATCCTGTGCAATCTTCACAATCTCTGACACATTTGAGCCCATTGCTACAGTCTCTGTATCAACCCATCTGGTTGAGGGTCTTCTTCTCTTTTGTGGACCTTCCACCTTTCCAAGCAGGATGTCTCTTTCCAAGAAAAAGCCTCTTTTCGAAACTTTTCCAAAGTGTGACAGACAAAGCTTCACCATCTTTGCCTCAAAGATGCTCTCTGGATGCAGTTTTCCTAACGTATCTCTTTGTTCTTTTGGCACTCCATGAGATATTCAGCATTTTTCTCCAACACCTCACCTTAAAAGCATCAATTTTTTTTTGTCATCCTTATTCATTGTCCACCTCTCAGGTTCATACCAAGTGATTGAAAAGACCATGACCTGAATCAGGCAGTGGGGACTGTAGCCTACTAAAGATTTAAACAATAGCCCCTTTAATGAATGGTGTTAGCAAAACTGGATACC
>NW_006400145.1:646843-650772 GCF_000299155.1 Elephantulus edwardii
AAAAAAAGAAATTCCAAGTGAAAATAAAGTGGATGTAGAAATCTCATGACCCAGCTATTTCACTACTAGAAATATTCCCCTGGGAAATAAGAACTCAAGCACAAATGGAGATGTGTACACCTGTGTTTATTGGAGCTTATTCACAATATAAAAAAAATGCAAACAACCCAAATACCCCTCAGCAAAGGAATGGACAGAGAAATTGTGATACATCCATACAATGGAAAACTGTGCGATACTAAGGAACAATGAACTTGTAAAATACTATGCAACATGTGCAAGGCTGGAGAACATTATTCTCAGTGAAATAACTCAGTCACAAAAGGACAATACTGCATAAAACCAATGCAGTGAAAGTAGGAGATTAAGTAGGGAATGGGGAGATCAGGAGAGCAGAGAAAGAATGCTCAGTTAAAAGTGTAAAAAAGATCAGGACAAGGGAGGATCATCCGGGGAAGAATTGATGAAAGGGTAATATGACTATTGCAATTAACAAACAGGAACAGGGTATGTATAACTGTTCAGAAGGGAAAGTGAAAGAGGAGAAGGGTATCAGAGGAAAGAGAAGGGAAAAATAGTAATTACATAAGACACAAGGTATATGAATGTATAAAACAGCGTACATAAATGAGAATAGGGCATTGATCAACAGTAATTCTTTATATAAACATAAGAATGATTGTATAATGTACATGAATAAAGCACACTATTAAAAATGTAAAAAAATATTTTAGAAAGCAATTATCTGCAGAGTTGTTTTTGTTGTTGTGAAGTGCTGTCAAGTCTTAGACGACTCATAGTGACCCTATGAACGAAAGACCTGAACTCTTGTATAACTTTCATCGTTTCTCCACATTCATCTGCAGAGTACAATAAACCGAAGTACAAAAGATCGAGATATGCCTATATAATGGCAACCATTATTATGAAGAGAACAAACAGATATGCATGAGAGAGGATGCAGCCGTAGGGAGACAAGAATGACGAAGTTTCGCCTCACATACTTTGAACATATTGCTAGTTGGGGATATTCCTTGGAGAAGGACATGATGCTGGCAAGGGTGGAGGATCAGTAAAGGAGAGAAAGAGCCTCAACCAGGTGAATTGACACAGTGACTACTGCAATGGGTTCTTACGTGTCAGGAAGTGTAAGGATGGCACAGGATAGAACAGGATTCAGATCTTTTGTTCATACGGTCCCTATGAATCGTACTCAACTTGAAGGCACCTAACAGCAGCAATTATTTTTATATCTTCCCATTTTCTGCTTACCACCTTCCCCTGGGAAGTGTAAAAACGGTAATGAGCTTAAGGGCTCAGAATAGTTTAAAGAAGAAAGCCCGGAGATCTCGATACCAGCCCTATTTTGTTTCTAAGCAAATGGTGACCCTGGGTGAATCATTGAACCCTCCTGATGTCATCTACATAGAGAGCTGTTGCGAGGCCCATGAGCTTCCCTCTACCCGCTGGTTCTGTGTGTTCCATTGGAACACTTCCTTCATTCAGATGGAAATTCTTCTGCTATGAAGACAGGAGCACGTCATCTGTCAACCCAGGATTGACAAGCACCTGGCTTTCTTCCACCCTGTGGCTTTATGACAGTCCAAGATCACAATCAAGATTGCTCAAGGCCTGAGCCCACCCTCTGGTTCTGGAATGAATGAAGAGTGAGAGATGAAATCCAGCCTTGCCGTCTCTCTTTCTTGGCTGCAGGGTCCTTTCTCGGCTTCCGTGCTCTGTTTTCCTGTTCACAGTCCGGACATCTCAGGGTAAATTTATAACTGCTACAGACCTCTCCACCATTAAAAACAAACAAAAAACAAAACCAAAACCACACCTCAATAAAGGATCTAAACTTCATGACTTTACAAAGCTGCTTTTTGGAAATGAACACTTGTCCTTCAAAAGCCTCCCAAACCTTCCACGCACTTGGCAGTGTGGCCTGACCAGTAATGGCCAGGTTTGAGCTAAACTTGGGGAACTGCAGGCAGCGTCTCCAGGCAGTCATTTTTGTGGTGTGAGAAGCAGCATATGGTCTGTCACTCTGGGAGCCCCATCGCAGAATTAATGAGAAGCTTCATATGGATCTGAAAGAACTTCTTTCCAAAAATTTATTACCCTCAATTTGGCACGAGCTTTCAAGTTTGGCAGTCAGGCCGGAAGTTTCAAAATTTCCTTTCGAAAACTCTGAGGTTAGTGCACATCTCTGTATATCTGCTACATTTCAATAAAAAGTTGATGAGAAGAAAACAGCTCTGCTTATATGCACCTTCCTTAAGATCAGCATAACATGGACATCTCTCTTCACTCTTAGTGTTCCCCCAAACTCAGTTATTAAGAGACTTTTATTTTAGAATTGGCAACAGGGCTGTGGTTATGTGGTTTTTCTCCTGCAAAGAAGTTGGTGAATTTGAACCACTCGTTTGTCATTGGCAGCCCAACTCCTTGCCCTCTAGGCCACCAGATAGGAGTGAGCTGTGGCTCAGTGGTAGAGTTCCTACCTTTCATGCTGGAGACCTGGCTTCGAGTCCAGCCTAGTGCAGCTCATGGACAGTTTGCTAGGATGTTAAAAAAAAAAAATTAGCAGAGCTTCTAGAATAAGACAGACACAGAGCAAAGGCTTGGTGATTTCCTCCCCAAAACAAACTGGTGACCCTCGGAATCACAATAGTTCGTTTCACAACAGGTCATGTCATGGGCGATAACCCAGAGCCAGGCAGTTAAGTATGGGGACATCGTAAGGTAAGAGCTGACTTGACTAACAGTAACCCAAAAGCAACATGGTAAATTGGAGGTCAGGGTCCCTGCCTCTAGCTCTGGTCATTTCCTGTTGCCTATTGTGGGCCAAGACTTTTGACTTCTGTTCACTCAGTATTCTCATCTTTGTAATAGATGCAATGTTGGCTTTTATGAGGATCCAATAAGATGTTATATTCAGTTGTTGTCAAGTTGACTACAACTCACAGTGATTGTATGAACAAGGGATCCAAGCCTTACCCTACCCTGCGCCATCCTCACAGTCTCTGCCATGCTCAAACCCATTGTTGCAATCACTGTGTTAATCTATCATGCTGAGGGTCTTTCTTTTGTGGGTCCTCTGTTTTCCCAAGGACTGGCCCCTCCTGACAACATGCACAGAGTATGTGAGATGAAGTTTTATTATCCTGGCTCTCAGATGCACCATAGTTGCATACCCTCCACCTAAGATTTGTTGTTTTGGCAGTTCATGAGATATTTTGTGAACAACATCACAAATCAAAGGCACAAATTGTCCTTTGGTCTTCTTGTGGACATGCATATGAAGAAACTGAAATAAGATGATAAATTTTTGAGAAGTGCTTGATTAACTTTTATAAATGTAAAAGCATTACAAACCTAATGTTGATTCATTCCCGAGAATGGAGCAAATTTCAGGTCTGTTGTTTATAGGGCCTCCATGAGTCCTCACCAATTTAATGGCACCTAATAACAACAACAGAATACACCTAAGGAGAGCTGTCGCTCTGTGGTTCATGCTGAAAATATTTTTTTGTTGTTAGGTGCCATTGAGCCAACTATGACTTACAGGGGCCCTCTGAATAATAGATCTGTACCTTCCCTAGCCTGTGCCATCATCATCGTCTCTGATATACTTGAGTTCATTGACACAGGCACTATACCAGTCCATCTTGGTGAGGGTCTTCCTTTTATTTCACTGACCTTTCACTTTTAAAGCATATTATCTTTCCCCAAGGATTGGCCTCTCCTAAGAGCATACCCAAAGAAAGTGAGATGAAGTTTCACCATCCTTGACCGCTAAGGAGCACTCTTGGTTGCACTTCCTACTGTTGTGCTGTTGTTATGTGCCGTCGAGTCGCCTGCGACTCATAGCGACCCTATGTACAACAGCCCTAAACTCCGCTCTGTCCTGTGCCAATCGCATTGTCTCT
>NW_006400145.1:651557-658203 GCF_000299155.1 Elephantulus edwardii
GGCATACGCCCTTCCCAATTTTGAACCATGCAGTGTTCCCTTGCTCTGTTCTGACGACTGCCTCCTGGTCCAAGTATAAGTTTCGCATTAGAATGATCAAGTGTTCTGGGATTCCCATTCTTCTCAGAGTCAGCCACAGTTTGTTATGATCTACACAGTCACTTCCTACTAGGTAAACTTATTTGTTCTTTTGGCAGTCCAAAGGACATTAAGTACTCATCTCCAACACTACAGCTCAAACGCATTAATTCTTGACTCATTATATTTTTACATAAATTTATTTTGTTGCCTTTTAATACATCATATAAAACCAGCATTCAGTTGTTGCAGAGTCATTTCTGAGCCATGACAGCTTCATATGTGTCAGAAAAGGACTGGGCTCCATAAAGCTCTTAATGGCTGCTTTTCTTGAAGCAGCTCCCTAAACTTTATTCCAAGGCACCCCTGGGGGCCTTTGGCCCACCTTGTGGTTAACAGTGAGCTAACAATCTGCACCATCTGGGGACTCTGTACTGGTAATTGTGGGATTTTGTTCACCTTCTCATACGATAGTGTAAGCTTCATGAGCTTTGTTTAGTTTTTCATGTTTTGTTAATTGATAGATCCATAGAATTCAGAGCAATGCCTGACATCTGTGCTATGATTGTTAGGTGCTGTTGAATCAGTTCCAACTCATGAAGACCCTATTGACAACAGAACAAAAGACTGGCAGGTCCTGAGCCATCATCGCAGTCACTGCTGTGTGTGAGCTCTTGGCCACAGCCATCGACTCACAATTGCATTCATTTTTCTCAGGATTAGGAAAGCTTATTAAGGAAAATCCACATTCTAGGTGACAAGAGTATTCTCCAAAGCACTATGGGTTGTTTTTTCTCCCCCCTCCATACCTATGCTTACAAGCAAGTATTTAATGAGTACAGGAGCCCACTTTGTGCCAGGCACTCCATTAGACACTAAGGACTGCAAGGAAACAAGACCGAGCATGCTCATGGAGTATATTTTCTAATATTGCTGAGCAAAATGACAGGTAGACATATCAAGTTATTAGAAGTTATGACAAGGAGCTTAGCGGCAAAGAGAAAGAGCTTAAACTGAGGATAAAATGTAGGTGAGCATGTTTCTTACTTGAGGAGAAGCCAGAGGGAAGATGTCTTGGAGGTAAGAACAAGTTAGCTGACGTGGAAAGGGTGCTCAGGAGCCAACAATGCCACACTGAAGAGAAGAACATGTGTTTCGGGCAGAGGGATGGCATGACAGTGGCTCAGTGGCAGGAAATGACTTGCTAATTAGCCAAGAACTGGTGGCTGGACTTGAGTCTTCATGATACCCACAAGATAGGGGAGAGGTACCAGTCGGTGTATATGCACATCATGCAGATTTTTGAGGGCATGGTCTAGACTTTGAGAGAGAGACATGACTAGATTTATGTTTCAGGAAACCTCTCCTAAAATGGAATCTTCCCCAAAGTATTAACTTTTCCCATTATAGTAAAAATTGGAGTTGTGGTGTATCTTGTTGTTGTTGTTATTGCATGCCTTCAAGTCAGAACCGAGCCATAGTTGATCCTCCAGCAGGTTTTCATTGGTACTTAAAAGCATGGGAGTAGATTTCCTGTCCTTCTCCCATGGAGCAGCTGGTAGACTCTAACCCTGTGCTTTTGGGATTGTAGTACAGCCTCTTCTGCATAATAAATCTGGCTGCTAATAATTTTGTAAATTATTCACTAACTTGGGAGGGACTGGAGAGCATTATGCTGAGTGAACTAACACAGTCCCACAGGAATAAATATTGTATAAAGCCATTATTGTAGAATGAGTGTAAGAATCCAGGAGAAGTGGGAGAGGCTGGAAGCAGAGGAACGTGGATGTGCAGGGGGCATGGGGGATTAATCATTGGGTTGTAAAATTTGATGGGGAGCGGTGAGGGAAACTGAAATAATTTGTATTCAAGTTTTGTAAATAAACTAGTAGAGAGGAAAAAAACAAAACAGAAACCCAGCTGCTAACCAAAAGGTCTACTTGAGCAGATAGATGGACAATCTCTTTAAAGATTTACAGCCTCGGACATCTGATGAGAGGTTGCAATGAGTCAGACTCAACTTGATGATAGGGAGTTGTTGAATTGCAAGAATAGATATAATAAAACATTACACATTTGAAAATGTCTTTGCAACATGGACAGTACATGACCACCGCCTGCCGGTGGTGCAAATGATTGAAGGCCTATTTGATTGACCGACTACTAGCTGAAAGCTTAGTGATATTTCCAGAAGGTCACAGCTTGGAAAACTATGGAACCGTTCTAGTCAGCACGTGTGGGATTTCCAGGAATCAGAATCAACTTACTGGCAACTAACAGCAACAACAATTTAAGAACTTTATTTATGTTCATCATATTACATAACTGTCACCATCATCTATCTCCATAATTTTCCATCATTCTTAACAGAATCTCAGTGCCCTTAGCTTTAATTCTCCCTTCACTTGTAATTACCGCCATTGGAAAAACGGATATTTAAAGATACTTTTAACTATCTGAAAATACATTGCTGCTGCTGTTGTTGTTAGGTGCCATCAAGTTAACTACATAGTGACCCTAAGAAAAACAAATTGGAATCCTGTGCAATCATCATGATCTCCACCATACTCAAGTCTACTGTTATAATCAATGTGTCAATCCTTCTTGTTGAGAGATTGCCTCCTTCTTGCTGACCCTCTACTTCCCCCAAATAATACATTTTTTTGAGGACCGACCCCTCCTGACAACATATGCAAAGTATATCAGCAAAATTTCATGGCCCTTGCATCTAAAAAACATATTGGTTGAACTTCCTTCAGGATAGATGTGTTCATTCTTTTGCCAGACCAAAAGATATTCATCTGAATAGTGGATATTCAGTACTCTTCAATTACTCACAATTGAAAAGTATAAATTCTTCCTCAATTTTCCCTACTCATTGTTGAACTTTCACATGCATAAAAAACAATTGAAACTACCATGAATTGTATCAGGTACAGCATAGCCTTTAAACTAGCTTCTGTGCTCTTTAGCATTTAAAAGAGATCCTTGACAGTAGATACAGCATCTTTTGATTTCTTGACAGCTGCTACCATGGATGTTGATTGTGGATTCAAGTAAAATGAAATCCTTGACAAGCCAATTTTCCCCCATCCACTGTGATGTTGTCTTTTGCTCTAGTGATGAACAATTTCTATTTCTTGATTTTGAGGTATAATCCAGATTGAATAATATTTCAGTAAATACCTCAAGCTTCCTTCACTTTCTGCATGTGAAGTTGCATCATCTGCATAACACAGGTTATAAAAATCTTCGATACCTTCTCCAATCTTGTCTTTACACTAAGTTGTCCTTAGGGGCTGTTGAGTCAACTATGACTGAGAACAACAAATGCTGTTCCACTGTTAGTGAACACAAGGGATTCTTTCCACAGTTCCTCGCCAATAAGACATACGGACTTTAGGATCCAAAACACTTTATTTCATATTTGGAAGGACCAAGAGAATCATTTCAAATATTACCTTTCCATTTTTGGATGCTTATTGGGTTTAGGGGGCTTTGGTGGCCTAATGTCAAGAAGCTACACTACAAACTTAAAGGCAAGCAGTTTGAGGCCACCAACTGCTCTGTAGGAGGATGGACAATCTCCTCACATGTGATTAACTGCTCCTGAAAACCCACTAGAGGATCATCTATGAGTCAGTCCTTTATGGTACACCAAAAAATTGGTTTTTATGCTTGGATTAAGTGTTAATTTTTTTTAACATATTTCTAGTTCCTCTTTCATTGGCTCCTGCTCATATGGTACTTCCTGAAATTTTTCAGTGTCAATCAATTCTTTCTGGTACAGTGATTCTGTGTATTCCCTCCATCTTTTTTGGATGCTTTCTGGGTCGTTCAATATATTTCCCATAGCATCTTTCAATATTGCAACATAAGGCTTAAATTTGTTTTTCAGTTCTTTCAACATGAGAAATGCTGAGCCAGTTTTTCCCTTTTTATTCACCAATTCCAGCTCTCTGCACATTCCATTATAATATTTGCTTTGTCCTCCTGAGCTGCCCTTTGAAACTGTCTGTTCAGCTCTTTCACTGATGTGTTTTCCTTTAGATTTGGTTTCTTGATGCTCCAGTGCAATCTTTCAAGTGTTTTTTGACATCCATTTCAGTTTTTCTTTCTCCTCTGTTTTTTTTTCTATAATTATATTTTATTAATTTTCATAAACATTTACAGAGATCTTGGGTTTCCATTCATTCACCGCTGCACCATTCTCTCTACCCTCCTCCCAGTTTGTTCTTGTCCAAATGCCACAGTGCTTGTCAAAGCCAGTTCTGATTAATCTTCTTTGTCAGTGTGTCCTTTGCCATTCCCTATCACTCCTCCCTGAGAGAGACTTCACCCTGAGTCATAAGGAAAAGGGGATGGTGTATTCTCTTAGCTACTTCCTGCTGAAAAGGGACGCTGTGGGTTTCAGGGTGAAGATCTTCTCTCACTACTCTAAAGGGCCCCTTTGGTAGTAGGAAACACATAGACTATTATGGAGATTGATTTTGGAATTTCTCCTCTGTTTTTGTAATGACCTTTTGCTTTCTTCATGGATGATATCCTTGATATGATCCCACAACTCATCTGGTCTTCTATCATTGGTAATGAAAGAGAATGTGGAAGCTGCATTGAAGGCATTGGCAAAAAATAAGGATACCAATTGACTTGTTTCAATTAACAGATGCAGCCTTGGATGCAGGTAGCAGTCTTCCCATGAAATTTGGAGGATGGCTTTCTGGCCAATGGATTGGAAGCGGTCCATATATGTTCCCATTTCCAAGAAGGGTGATGCAACTATGTGTGGAAACTATCAAACAATATCATTGATATCACACGCAATAAAAACACTCTGATGATCATTCAAAAATGGCTGGAACAGTACATAGCTAGGGAATTTCCAGAAGTTCAAGTGGGATTTAGAAGAGTCCGTGGCACCAGGGATTTCATTGCTGATGTCAGATGAATCCAGACTGACAGTAAGGAATACAAGAAAAATGTCCACTTTCTTGACTATGCAAAGGCATTAACTGTGTAGATTATAATAAGTTGTGGCTAACATTGAGAAAAATGGGAATTCCAGAGCATTTTGATTGTGCTCATGTGGAACCTGTACCTGAACTAGGAGACTGTCGTGCAAACAGAGCAGAGGAACACTGCATCATTTGGAATTTTGAAGGGAATGTTCCAGGGCTGTATTCTCTCTCCATACCTATTCAATCTGTATGCTGAGTAAATTATCTGAGAAGGTGGACTTTGTGAGGAGGAGGTTATCATCAGTATTGGAAGGAGACTCCTCAATAACCTGCATTTAGCAGATGACACAATCTTCCTTGATGAAAGTGAGGACTTGAAGCACTTGTTGCAGAAGATCAAGGCATGCAGCCTTCAGTATGGATTGCATCTCAATGTCAGCAATACAAAGATTCTTACCACTGGACCAACAGACAGTGTCATGATGGATGGAGAGGAGAATGAAACTGTCAACAGCTTTATCTTGCTTGGATCCACAATTGCCACCTTTGGTACCAGCAGTCAGGAAATAAACAGATGCATTGCACTGGGAAAATCTGCAGTCAGGGAACTTTCCAAATTATTAAAGAGTAGTGATGTCAGTTTGATACAGGCCACAGCTTTGCCAATTACTTCCTATGCATCTAAGACCTGGATAAAGAATAAGGATGACGGAAAAAGAATTGACACCTTTGAGCTGTGGTGTTGGAGAAGAGCACTGAACATCCCATGGATGGGCAAGAGATCAGATATGTCTTGGATAGGGTGCAGCCAGAATGCTCTTTGGAGGCAAGAATGACAAGGCTTTATTCACCTCACAGACTTTGGGCATGTTGCTAGTAGATACTATTCCTTGGAGAAGGACATGATGCTTTGAAAGGGTGGAGGGTCAGCAAAGGAGAGGAAGACCTTCAACCAGATGGATTGAAATGGTGAACTCTGCAGTGAGCTCTTGTGTGTCAGTAGGTGTGAGGATGGTGCAGAATAGAACAGGGTTCAGATTTTTCGTTCATAGAGTCAGTAAGAGTGCTGCTTAACTGGAAAGTATCTAACAACAGTTTAAAGCTACTGGATTTTTACATTCAAAAGAACAGTCTGCATACACTTCCTAGTAAACAGAAAACTTGTCATATAGTTTACATGTTACTAAGAAAAATGTATTCAGAAGTAAATGCTAATTCAGGAAATATGCATTTCCCCTTTGTAAACATGGTACTCAAGATACAGTTAATATATGACTGAGAAAAATACTACTTTAGGATTCTTACATATAGTTTCTAGTTAATACACAACTTAGGGTACAGTTTACATTATGAATGAGAAAAGACAAATGCTAATTAAATGAAAAATGCATTTCTCCTCCTGGTAAAAAGGCAGCTTAAGGTACTCTCCATAAGTATAGAAAGGTTACAACAAGCTCTGGGGTTGTTGTTGTGTTGCTGTTATGTGCCGTAGAGTCGCTTGCAACTCATAGCGACCCTATGTACAACAGCCCTAAACCCTGCTCTGTCCTGTGCCAACCGCACTGTCTCCGATACTCCCATCCCGATTATCCCAGTCACTGAATCAATCC
>NW_006400145.1:658840-661226 GCF_000299155.1 Elephantulus edwardii
GTCCACCAATCTTGACCCCACATTTCTCCTCATAGAGCCCAGCCTCCTGGATAATCTGTTCTGCATATAGGTTGAAAAGGTATGTTTACATTTTTTTAAAACTTCAGATAAAATTTGTTTCACCATTTATTCCTGGAGAATTTTGAGAATGGGATAATATAATATGTGATTGAAGTAGAAAATACTAAAATGAACTAATTAAAAAAGTATACATAAAGCAAAACAATAATAAAACTTGGGAGAAGTAACATGCTTACATTCCTAAAAACTGTTAGTAAGGAAAGTGGGTAGCCTTCTGTTGGAGTTAACTAACAGAACATTAAAGTTTTTTTTAATAAGAAAAGAAAATAGTTCAAATTTTAAGAAAAGTTTACTAACTTAACATGTAATAAAATTCATCCTTTTAAAATTATTAATGTGTTTTGACTAAATGTGTGCTATTACACATAACCATAGGAGGCTCTGGTGGTCTAGTGAGTGGCAAGAAACGGCGCTGCAATCCCGAATGCACATGGCTTGAGGCCACCGGCTGCTCTACTGGAGAAGAATGGGAAATCCTGTGGGATAAACTGCCTCTTAAAAACCACTCTCTGGGTCTGTAGTGACTCTATGGTGCACAAGAAGAACAACAACATTGCATAACCACGGCTGTGGTAAAGATATAAATTATTTCTATCAACATAGAAAGTTGAAGTTTGTTTGCAGTCAATTCTTTCCTTTCTGCCCTCAACTCCTGACAACTTTTATGCTAATTTCTTTGCATAGTTTCTCCATAGCTTTGTTTCATTTCAATGCTATGTACACAGGATTCACGTGCTATATAACATTTTGCACCTAGCCTCTTTAATTTAACATAAACTTTCAGAGTAATCTGTTTTGTTTTAGCCTTCAATATTCCATGGTCTTTCTGACCACTTGCTATGCATCTGACAGCTGGACAATGAAGAAGGATGACAGAAGAAGAACTGATACCTTTGAGTTGCAGTGTTGGAAAAGAGCATGAACACCTTATGGATGGCCAAAAAAAAAACCAAATATGCCTTGGAAAGCGTGCAGCCAGAGTGCTCTTTGGAGTCAAGGTTGATGAGGCTTTGGATTACATACTTTGGACATGTTGCTAGGAGAGGCTGTTCCTTGGAGAAGGAAATGATATTTGGAAGGGTAGAAGGTTGGCGAAGGACAGGAAGAGCCTTGACTAGGTGAATTGACACAGTGACTGCCGCAATGGGCTCTAGTGTGTTCAGAAGTGTTAAGATAGCACAGGACAGGACAGGGTTCATATCTGCTGTTCATAAGGTCACCATGAGTCATACTCAACTTGACAGCACCTAACAACAACAATAAAAACAACAGTCTATTCTTCGACTTGATGACGTCTAACAACAAAGTCTATTCTTCCTTATTTCTGAGTATTCTTCCATTATAGTGGAAGAAGGATGGACAATGTCCTCCTAAGTGATTTACTGCCTCTGAAAACCCACTGGAGTATCCGCTGTGGATTATAGTACACAACAAGAACTTTCCATTATAAGAGGGTGCTGCAAAGCATTCTTCTGGTTTACCTGCTCATTTATTTATTCATTCATCCACTGATGACTATTTGAGTTGTTCCCATTCTGAGGTGACAGTGAGAAAAATTGCTTTAAGCATTTGTTAATAGATTTTTTTATGTGGACATGTATTTTAATTTCAACCTGTTGTTGTTGTTTTTGTGTGGCATCAAGTTGGAACTGACTAACAGCCGATCCTCTAGCAGGACTTCAGAGGTGGTAAATTTCAAATGGGAGGGAGTTACCCATTCTTCTCAGGTGGAGCAGCTGGTAGAGTTTGCTATACAAGCCTTTGAGATTGTAGTGCAGCTTCTAACCACTAGGCAAATAGAATGCATCAGGGTAAATACCTGGAGTGAACTACTAGGTCAGATGTGTTAGGGGGAATGCATGTTTAACTTTGTAAGAAAAAATGTTTGCAAAGTGGCTGCACCAGTTTTCATATTCCAACCGTAGGAGTTCTCCTTGCTCTTTATTCTTGTCAGTGCTTGATAGTAAGATTTTCTGTTTGTCTGTTTCTTACACTTCAGGCATTCCTTATTTCTGGATTCTTATTGTTCTTATGTACTGTAGAATCAAACCTGACATATAGCTGGAAGGCTCCAAACCCAGAGGTCAGGTTATCAGAGGCACTTACTCGCATGGGAAGAGATTGCCCATCCTTCTTCCATGGAGCACCTCATGGCCTCAGATCATGTGCCTTTGATATTGAACAAGAAAAGTATTGTCTATTTCTATTGTAAATGGATCTTGGCAAAAAGCAAAGAGTACTTGAGTGATATTTATCTGTGTTTCATTGACTCCGCAAAGGCATTTGACTGTATAAATCACAACAA
>NW_006400145.1:663979-668601 GCF_000299155.1 Elephantulus edwardii
CCACAGTTTGTTATGATCCACACAGTCAAACACCTTTGCATAATCAATGAAACACAGATAGACATTCTTCTGGTATTCCCTGCTTTTAGCTAAGATCCATCTAACATCAGCTACAATATCCCTAGAACCACGATCCCTTCTAAACCCAGCCTGGACTTCTGGCGATGTATGATAGGGTGTTATTGTTATCACGAGTCCAGAATTAAGGATTAAGGTTGCATAGTGGAGTGTACTGGGTCGGGGGAGGGGGGTGCAGGAGGATTGAATACCAATGAAAGAATTTTTCTTCTACTTTTCAGAGAGAGGAGCGAACTAGGGTGGAGGGGTGGGCAGGGAGAAAAGTGTAACAATGAATTAATGGAAATCCAAAATATCTGTAAATGTTCATTAAAATTAATAAAATAAAATAAAATAAATACATTGATAAGTTTATGTGTTGTGTTTATGACACCCTAAGATAAATGAAAATCAATATTTAAAAAGACACTTTTTTAAGGCACTGTTATATAATGGAAACTGAAAAATAATGAAGTATTTAATATCTGTCAGAACTGACTTAAGAAGAATTATCAGAACATGTGGAATGATAGAAGTGGAAAAAAAAACACCCAACAAATATGCTTTGTTAATAGTCCACATGTTCCTTAGATGCAAGGATGGTGAGAGTTCATGTTACCTAACCCTAACCCTAAGGAAAACATAATCATATGTGGTAACCCCAGGGGGAGCACTAGCCAGCCCTGCACTCCAACGCCATTGCCAGAAAAAGAGTTTTTGGGACTGGGGAGGAGAGACAGGTGCAGCTTTTCTGATCTGCACCATCTAACTCAGATAACCCCAAGGGGGTCACTAACCAGCCCTGCATGCTGAGGCCATTGGTAAAACAGAAGAACTGTTAAATAGAGGAAGATCTCCCATCATACACATTGACACAGTGGCTTAAAAAATGAGCTCAAGCACAGCAATGATTGGAGGTTGACATGGAAACAGGCAGTGTTTTATTCTGTTGTAATTAAGTTCACTATGAGTAGGAACTAACTCTGTGATACAGAACTAGTCTTCAACAACAGTACAAATACTAAAACAACAATAACACATCGTTAGTCTGTAAGCCTATAATTCATCACAGGTAGTGTCAGGTTCTTCATCTAGGGATTAAAAAACACATGTTAATTCTTTACAGCTCATTGTGACAACCATGAATGACAACAACAATTGGATGGAAGTACAATATTCGTTAACTGCTCATCCACAGTAAGCAATCTAAACATTTTGAAAATACACACTTGTTTTCTAGACGTGTGATGATTCATTGTGGTAATATTAGTGAATGCATGAATCAATAAGCAAATCCATCACATTTATAGCCAAGGTCCTTCTAATTAATATCTGCAATGATAGACCTCTTTCCATCTGCTGTCAGGGATCTCTCCAGAGCACTGAGAAGCAATAATGTCTGACATCCACTTTCTAAACAACATGCCTCCAGAAACTCTATAAACTTTGATAAGTGTCGATGGTTGTAGAGAAGCTTCAGGTCTTTTGTTCATAGGGGTCACTATGAGTCATGCTCAACTCAAAGGCACTCAACAACAACAACAGAGACTAAGGTGTGCCTGATCCATGATCTTCACAATTACTTGGTATGGATCAGAAAGCTGGACAATGAGTAAGGATGACAGAAGATGAATTGATGCCATTGAGTTGTGGTGCTGGGGAAGAGTCTTGAACATACCATGGACCGCCAAGAAAACAAATAGGTC
Organism: Elephantulus edwardii; assembly: GCF_000299155.1. NCBI lineage: Eukaryota > Metazoa > Chordata > Mammalia > Macroscelidea > Macroscelididae > Elephantulus > Elephantulus edwardii. Next base: position 665,743 of record NW_006400145.1, read on the forward strand.
TGTCTTAGAGAAGGTGAAACCAAATTTCTCCTTGGAATCTAGGATTTGGAAGTTCTGCCTCACATACTTTGGGCACATGGCCCAGAGGGATCGATCCTTGGAGAAGGACATCATGCTCAGAAGGGTGGAGGGACAGTACAAGAGAGGAATACCCTGGATGAGATGGACTGACCCAGTAACTGGGGCAATGTGGGTAGGTGTGTCAGGGTCAGCGAGACTGGCTCAGGACAGGGGCCAGGGTTCAGAGCTCCTTAACATAGAGTTGCTATGAGTCACAGTGACTCGATGACACATAACAACAACTGGTTTGAATTTTAAGTAGTTTCCTGTCTGTGGTCTGTTATGACTATCTTTGAGTTATCTTCTGCAAAATATTTTGTGCATGGTATATTATTTCTCTTGTGAGAAATAATATGAGCAGCATGAGATCATTAAGACACTTTGAGTGTGGATATTGTGTCACTAGTATTTCAGATTCCAGCAAGGTGACCCATGGTGGACGAGTGTCAGTGGACCTTCCAGACTAAGACAGAGTAGGGGAAAAAAATCTTAATGATTTCCTTCAGAAAATTAGTCAATAGAACTCTGTGGATCACAACAAAATTGTTTGGCACAGTGTCTGGAGATGAGTTGCTTGGGTTTAAAGGTAACATTAGAATCAAGCAGTTGGAGGCAATTATAGCTGAACTGTGTACCAGCTTTAATTTTTTTTACAATTATGAGTGGAGAACTATTCCTTTAAAATACTTCTAAAAATACACAGAATATTGTCTTAAAGTTGATCAAGAAAATAACATCAAAATATGAGTGTTTTTCTATTCTGAACAAGAAGCTTCTCAAAATGTGGTTAGTAAAATTCAATGATCACTTGTTCCTTTTAACATAAAAAATAAAGAAGGATATTTTTAATCAAGTTATTTCAAAACTAAAACTATAAAGGCACATTTTAGCATAATAGATAGAGATTTTAAATACCATAATTTCAAAATGTCAAAAAATAAAGATGCTCTGATGGCCTTGTGGGTAAAGAGCTGTACTGTCAACACAAAGGCAAGCTGTTCATATCCACCAGCTGCTCTGTAGATAAAGATAAACAATCTTCTCTTCTGTGATTTGTAGTCTCAGAAAACCCCCAGATGGGTCAGCTATGAGTTGGTTCCCACTGGCGGCAGGCACATAGCAACAATTTCTATTGAAAAATATAAAGTAAGAAATACAATTATAAGAATAAGCATGTGCTGCCATTTATTCCCTTTTCCAAAGTCAAGAAATGATGAGACTGTACCCACTACATCCTTTCTCTCTACTCCAAAGTTTACTCTGAGGGGGAGAATTTGTTTCTTGGGTTTATTCTGGTCACCTGCTATGCATCTGAGAGATGAACAATGAACAGGGATGACAGAAGAATTGATGCTTTTGAGCTGTGGTGGAAAAGAGTACTGATCATACCATGGACTTCCTAAAGAACAAACAAATATGTCTTGGAGAGGGTGCAGTGGGAGTGCTCTTTGGAGGAAAGGATGATGAGGCTTTGCCTCACTTTGGACCTGTTGCTAGGAGAGTTTATTCCATGATGCCTGGAAATGTGGAAAGTCAGCAAAGAAGAGGAAGACCCTTGACTGTGTGAATTGACGCAGCGACTGCCTCAATGGACTCTGGTGTGTCAGAAAGTGTGAAGATGGCACAGGATAGGACAGGGTTCAGATCTGTTATTCATAGAGTTGCTATGGGTCACACTCTATTAGAAGACACTTAACAATAACAACCTCCTCCTGGATCTGGTTTGTTTAGGCCAGCTCCTACTTCACTCTGCAGCGCCCTCTAGTGCAGGTTGAAAAGAACCTGCATCCATTCTCTCTTGGGCTTCACCTTCTCCATTCTAGCGTTAGTGAAGATTCAACCAGCCCCCAGTCTAGGCAAGAGGAGCCCCGTTAGTGCAGAGGTTAAGCATTTGGCTGCTAAATATAAAGTCAGTGGTTTGAACCCACCAACTGCTCTGTGGAGAAAGATGTGACAGTTGTCTTCCATAAAGATTTACAATCCTTTTGAAAGCCCGTGCGGCAATTCAACTATGTTATATAGAGGCTAGAGTAGACTGGAAAGCACTGAAAAACACTAGATGGATGTAAGCAGAAAGATCAGTGTTTAAATAACTTTCTCTGTAGAGGAGCTGGCACTGACTCTGTGGGCCATTTAATCAATGAAGCTGAGAAGAAATTGTGAGCAATCGGGCCTTTGTTCCAACAACAGTCTGTCATAGGAACATTGTGAGAGGTAGAAAATGGTAGCATGTTTTATTTTCTATCATGGATAAGAGTGTGGATATAGCTTCCAGGATCCTGGGGTCCCGAGTGCATGGAACTGGGGAAGGCTAGACTACAGGGAGTGTTGGCCTGCCTTTCCTAGTGGTGAGGGTGATATGTCAGTCAGTTGTTGTTGTTGTGTGCCGTCAAGTCAGAATCGATCCATAGCTGATCCTCCAGAGGGTTTTCAGAGGTAGTTTGATCATAAGAGAGGATATTGTTCATCTTTCTCTTGCAAAGCAGCTGGTAGACTTGAACTTTGTGCCTTCAGGATTGCAGCACAGCTAGACCACCACAGCTCCTAGTGGACTGGAACTGCCAAATAAATTCTCCTGGCCTTTAGGCTGATAGGGTCATTATGAAATGGAATTGCAAGATGGCGGTGAGCTTTGGATTTTGACTTTACCAAATGTGATATGCTTTTCTAGGGTTTGGTCTTTTCTGAAATGTCTAAAGAGTGAAGTCTCATGGTCCTCCCAGAAATGTTCTGGTCTGAGGATATGGAATTTAGCCTGAAAGATTACACTTTTTGGAAGAAGATAGAACAGTAGCGGGG
>NW_006400145.1:668701-670796 GCF_000299155.1 Elephantulus edwardii
GGGAATTCCTGGTCACACAATGATTAAGTGCCTAGGTGCTAAATTTGTTTATTTTAACTCACTCGGCAGGAAAAAATAACCAGCAACCCATCCCCGTTGAGATTTATAGCCTAAGAAACCTTGAAACCTTTGTGGGGCTGTTCTACTCTGTCACGTGGGATCACTAAGTGAGAATTGACCAGATGAGTCAAAACAATGACGATGTAAAGTACATCCTCAATTTCAGATTCATTTAAAAAAGGTAACTCCATAAATAAAAACACTGCTTCTTCTTGACCATGAGAATATATCCCCACAGAAGTTGTGAAGCTTTATGACTGACTAGCTTCAGTGAAGAATTTCCTGATTTGACATTTGGAGAAACTTCAAATATCAAGGGCACTCATCTCTCTCCGAGTTCTGGTGGTGTAGTGGCAAGAAGCTGTGCTGCAATCCAGAAGGCATGCAGTTTGAGGCCAGTAGCTGCTCCGTGGAATGATGGGCAATCTCCTCTCAATTAACTGCCTCTGAAATCTCACCAGAAGGTCAGCTATGGGTCGGTCAGTTTTGGCTCTATGGTACACACCACCACCACCACCAACTCTCTTCCCAGATACTTTTTCTTTGTGAGTCTTTCAGGCTAAGTTGTACGGTTAAAAACCTTGATTGTTAACTTAAAAATGAGTTTCCTTTTCAGATTTTCTTCTTTGAATATAAGTAGTAAGAATCTACTTGGCTGCTATGGCGGAGAGCAACTGGTGACTTGGAAGTGCTTAATATCTGTGCCACTAGGGCTCCTAATACATACTATAAAGACAAAACCTCATTCAGCATTTCTCAAGTTGAAAGAACTAAAAATAAATTCAAATCTCGAGTTGCAATACTTAAGTATGCTATGGGCAAAATTGTGCATGATCCAGGAGACATTCAAGAAAAGATGAAGGAATACACAGAGTCAATGTACCAAAAAGAATTGTTCAACACTGAAATAATTCAGGAAGGACCATCTGATCAAGAGACATTGGTAATGAAGGCAGAAGTTCAAGCTGCACTGAAGTCATTGAGAAGTATCAAGGCCCCAGCAATCAATGGAATATCAGTTGACATGTTTCAAATAAAAATGCAGCCCTGGACAAGCTATGTGTCAGGCAATTTGAAAGACAGCTGTCTGGCCAACTGACTTGAAACTTCCATGTTTGTTCCCATTGATCCAACAGAATGTGGGAATTGTCTAATAATGTCATGAGTGCCACATGCAAGCAAAATACCACTGAAGCTCATGTATATGAACTTCGTAAGCAAAGCAGTATAAACTTTTTTAAAGAAGATGGGGGAAAGGTTCTGGGGTCAAGATGGCAGACCGATCTACTGTTGCAGCATCGGGCCGGTGGATGGATGGTATTAGAAAATGGTATTACAATGCTGCAGGATTCAATAAACTCGGATTATTGCGAGATAACACAATCTATGAAGATGAAGATGGAAAAGAAGCCACAAGAAGGCTTCCTGAGAACCTTTATAATGACAGGATGTTTTGCATAAAAAGAGCCCTGGACCTGACCCTGAGGCAACAGATCTTGCCTAAGGAACAGTGGACAAAATATGAGAAGGATAAATTTTACTTTGAACCATGTCTTTTTTTTTTTTTTTTTCAGTTCAATGAAAGAGACTTTATTGAGGGGCCAGGGTCATGGGGCTCTGAAGAAGGCCACCTGCAAGAGGCAAGGGTGCCAGTGAAGAGGGGGCTCTTATTTGACCTTCTTCTTAGGGCGGAGGTTGTTGGTGTGTCCACACTTCTTCTTGGGGCAATTGACAGCACAGGGATGCAGGCGAGCGTAACACTTGCGGCAGATCATCTTGTCGCAGTTATACTGGGCGAGCTGGTGCAAGGAAGGCTCGATAATGACACCACGCAGACGCAGCACCAGATGCAGGGTGAACTCTTTCTGGATGTTGTAGTCTGAGAGTGTACATCCTCTAGCTGTTTGCCCGCAAATATCAGAAGCTGCTGGTCAGGAGGGATGCCCTCCTTGTCTTGGATTTTGGCTTTGACATTCTCCATGGTGTCACTGGGCTTGACCTCAAGAGTGATGGTCTTGCCAGTCAGGGTCTTCAC
>NW_006400145.1:670956-676721 GCF_000299155.1 Elephantulus edwardii
GGCCACAGTGGCCTCACATTTTATGGCAGAGAAAGTGAAAAGGCCATAGCTACATTTATTAATGGCTGTTTTCCTCTCAGTGCCTTCTCTCTGGTTTGAACGAGGTAGCAGGGAGATCGGGTGGACATGTTAACAACATTCACATCACCATGGAGTCTGGCAGTGACATGCAAGGCCCTCCTGCTCTGGGAGAGCCACCCACAGGCTCCTGGTTCTGACAGACAGCATTCTCCTCTCATTTTCTAGAGCATTTCTAAGTCTAGCATTTACTTTCTCTTTGATGAGAAGTAATTTAGAAATGAATGTTTCTTAATTTCTGGGTGGTTAAGTGCTTATTATTGGTGCTCTGGGCTTCAACGATCTCATGTTGGGGAATTTCAAATTAAAATTTTCTTTATGGTTGAGTACATGATCATATAAATGCCTCACTGAAGAAAAGGGGATTAAAAGTATGTGTTCTCTGTAGAGCAGAACATTCTCTCTCAGTAATGCATGTATGTCAGTAATGCACCTAACATTCATCAACTGTCTTGTTAGCTGATATTTTATGTTTCTGACATCAGCAGTGAAAGTGCGAAGGTCGGAGGTGAGTGATCTTGGCTGTGATGGTTAAGGTTGTGTCAACTTGGCTGGCCCTTTATTCCGGGCAGTTTGGCTGTGGTAATTTGAAAGAGAATCACGTAATTGAAATCTGTGGATGCAGCTGTCCTCTAAGTATTTTTATGATGTTGTTTAAACATGAAATAGATAATTTAAGAACCATTTGGGCTGCCATATGTATTACCTTAAATAAATATCTATTATAATCTTAAAAAAAAGAAGAGGGAAATATAGTAAAAGAAAAATATGCACATTCCAGTTGAAAGTAAAATTCATGAAAACCCAAATTAAATCCTTTGATAAATCTGAAAAAAAAAAAAGTAGTAAGAATCTGGGCTGCAATCAATCCCAAAGGCAAGCAGCTTGAATCTACCAGTTGCTCCACGAGAGAAAAATGGTCAATCTCCTCCCAAGTGATTTACTGTCTCCAAAAACCCTCTGGAGGGTCAGCTATGAGCTGGTTCGAACTCTGTGACATTCAACAACAGGGAACTTGAAGGAGCTCTGGTGGTTTGTGGTACGTGGAGGAAGAATGTCACAGTTGCCACCAAACCTGTTCACTCCTTAAAGAAACCTGATAATGTCTAAGGTGACCAGACCAGACAGTGGATCTTGATAAGGCTCTAGGCCTAATCATAAAAGCCCATAACCAAGCTAATTAACAGCCCCAAATTCCAAGCAAAAGACTATCTTCCCTAGAGAAGGAACTCATGAAATACTATGCAAAATGGATGACCCTGGAGGACATTATGCTGAGTGAAATATCTCAGTCACAAAAGGACAGATATTGCATAGGGTCACTGTTGTAAAATGGGACTGGCATCGGGTTGAGGGGAGGCAGAGAAAGAGGGGAGAAATGATGTATACTGCATTGAAACAAATGAGGGAGGGAACTGTTTAAAAAGGGATATATGATTATTATTGTCATGACACGAGTCCAGAATGAAAGTTACACAGTACAGTGGACTTGGGGGGAGGGATTGCATAACAATGAGTTTTTTGTTTACTTTAAAAAGACAAGAGTGAATTGGGGGGAGGGATGGACAGGAAGAAAAGTGCAAAAATAAATGATTGGAAACCCTAAGTTTCTGTAAACTTTCATTAAAATTAATTTAAAAAAAAAACAACCTGGGGGAAAAAAGAAAGAAAGAAAGTGTCCTTGACTGCCTTTTCACCATTTTGACCTTCTCGGGATGGGGTTGCTTAGTGTTCTTCACAGACCATGCAATAAAGCCTGTTTGCTTTTTTGGGATCAGCTTCTTTCTTTCTCTCTCTCCTTCTCAACTCTTTTTTCTATCCAAGGAGTTGTCCAAGGCATACATTTCAGTTCCACCAGCTTCTCTGTGGAAGACAAAACAGCACACTCCTCCCACATGATTTACTACCTCTGAAAATCCAGAACAGGGTTAGCTAAGAGTTAGTTCCAACTTGAGGGTATTCAACAACAGCAGTGAAATTGAGGGAGCTCTGGTGGCCCAGTGGGTAAGAAGTTGCCCTGCCAAACTTAAGGTCAGAAGTTTGAATCACCTTGGGAGAAAAATGGACAATCTCCTCTCATGTGATTTGCAGCCTCTGAAAATCTACTGGAGAGTCTTAAGAGTTGATTCTAACTCAGCAGCAATGAATGAGTTGGGAGTGAGAATGAGTTTAAGCTATCATAAACCTGGTACCCCTCCAATGTTTCCAAAAGACTGTGTGTCAAAGTAGTCACAGTCAAATAGGGAATCAAGCATATTTTTACTTCATTTAGATCAACTTAGTGATTGAAAATACAAGTCAGAAATAAACTGGTAGAAAACTTTAAAAAATAAAATGTACCCAAGAAGAGTGCAAACGTTCATTAAAAAGACAGAAGAGGAAGAAAAGACCAAAATGGATGTAAGAAGAAACTCTGAATATTGCACTGGAGTGCAGAGAAGCCAAAGCACAAGGAAGAACTCAAGATATTAAAGAGCTGAACAGAAGATTGCAAAAGGCAGCTCGGAATGACAAAGCAAAACATTACAATGAAATGTGCAAGGAGTTGGAGTCAGAAAACCAAAAGGGTCGAACTTGCTCAGCATTTCTTAAGCTCAAGGAACTGAAGAACAAATTCAAACCTCGAGTTGCTATAATCAAGGATTCTTTAGGCAGAATATTAAATGATCCAGGAGGTATCAAAAGAAGATAGAAAGAATATACTGAGTCATTGTATCGAAAGGAATTGGCAGATACAGAAGAATTTAACAAAACAACATAAGAGCAAGAGCCTATGGTGATGAAGGAAGAAGTTCAAGCTGCTTTGAAAGAAATAGCAAAAAGTAAGGCCCCAGGAATAGATGGCATACCAATTGACATATTTCAGCTAACAGATGCTGCCTTGGACTTGTTCACCAAGTCGTGTCAAGAAATCTGGAGAAAAATCACTTGGCCGACTGACTGGAAGAGATCTATATTTGTTCTCATTCTAAAGAAAGGTGACCCAATAGAGTGTACAAACTACAGAACAATATCATTGATTTCACATGTAAGCAAGATTCTACTGAAGATTATCCAAAAACAACTGGAACAGCACATCAGCAGAGAACTGCCAGAAGTCCAGGCTGGGTTTAGAAGGGGTCGTATTACTAGGGATATTGTAGCTAATATTAGATGGATCTTGGCTGAAAGCACAGACTATGCAAAGGCATTTGACTGTGTGGATCATAACAAACTGTGGCTGACTCTGAGAAGAATGGGAATCCCAGAACACTTGATCATGCTAATGATCTTGAACCAAGAGGCAGTTGTCAGAACAGAGCAAGGAAACACTGCATGGTTCAAAATTGGGAAGGGTGTACACCAGGGATGTGTTCTGTCTCCATACCTTTTCAACCTGTATGCAGAACAGATCATCCAGGAGGCTGGGCTCTATTAGGAGAAATGTGGCATCAGGATTGGTGGAAGATCCATAAACAATCTACATTATGCAGATGACACAACCCTGCTTGCTGAAATTGAGGAGGACCTGAAGCGCTTGCTGCTGAGAGTCAGGGACTGCAGCCTTCAATATGGACTGAGGCTCAATGTCAAGAAGACAAAGATTCTCACCACTGGACCAATTGGTAGCATCAGCGTAGATGGTGAAGAGATTGAGATTGTTCACAGCTTTAGTTTGCTTGGCTCCACAATCAACACTCTTGGCACCAGCAGTCAGAAAATTAAAAGACGTATTGCCATGGGAAAGTCTGCTCTTAGGGACCTCTCTAAAGTACTCAAGAGCAACGGTGTGTCTCTGGAAACAAAGGTGCGTCTGGTACAGGCCACGGTCTTTGCAATCACTTGTTATGCATCAGAGAGCTGGACAATGACCAAGGAGGATAGAAGGAGAATTGATGCTTTTGAGCTTTGGTGTTGGAGAAGAGTGCTGAAGGTGCCATGGACTGCTAAGAGAACAAACAGATTCAACCTGGAGAGGGTTAAACCGAGCTGCTCCTTGGAGGTAAGGATTCGGAGGCTTCATCTGACATACTTTGGTCATGTTGTAAGGAGAGACCGGTCCTTGGAGAGGGACATCATGCTTAGGAGGGTGGAGGGCAGGTGCAGGAGGGGAAGGCCCTCTGGGAGATGGATTGATTTGGTGACTGGGGCAATCGGGATGAGTGTGTCGAAGGCAATGAGATTGGCACAGGACAGAGCAGAGTTTAGAGCTGTTGTACATAGGGTTGCTATGAGTCGCAAGCGACTAGACGGCACATAACAACAACAACAAAAAAGGAAAGAATAAATCAGGGAGTCAGACAGCTAGGATTCAAATCATAACAAATTTTTAAAAAATTATTGTGATTTTAGTGAAGGTTTACAAAGACATTGGTCTTTTACTCATTCTTAATTGAAACGATAGCAAACATGTAATACTGCTGCTGTTAGGTGCTATCAAGCTAGTTTTCACTCACAATGATCCTCTCTCTGTACAATTGAAAGAAAAATCACTAAGTCCCATCCCATCCTCACTTTGTTGCTGTTTGAGTCCATGGTTTCAGCCACTGAGTTCATCTCTCTTATTAAGAGTCTTCCTTTTTTTCTCTGACCTTCTGTCAAGTATAATGTCCCTGTTTAGGGACTGGCCCCTCCTGATAACGTGTTCAAAGTGAGTGAGTACAAAGTCTTACTGTCCTTGCTTCTAAGGAATGTTCTGGCTGTATTTCTTCCCAGATAGATTTGTTCATCCTTCTGGAAAATTCTAGAACGTATTTCCTATACTCCAGCACTATAATTTAAAAGAGTGCTCTGGTGGCCTAGCAGTAAGAAGCAGTACTGCAATCCCAAAGGCACATGGTTCAAATCCAGGATGGGAAGTCTCCTCCTTTGTGGTTTATTGCCCATGAAAACCTGCTGGAGGGTCAGCTATGACTCAGTTTCAATTCAATAGCACACAACAACAAAACATAATGTAAAAGCATTAATTCTGTTTTGGTGTCTTTATTCAATGTCTGTTTTTGCATGTCTATAAAACAGTTGAAAATACATACCATGGCTTGAGAAAGTAACACTGTAGTCTTCAAAGTGACATACATGTTTGTGTTTTAACCTTTTGAAGAGATCTTTTGCAGCAGATTTGCCTAATTTAATATATACTTTGATTTGCTGGTTGCATGCTTTGGTTATGGATCCAACTAAAACTAAATTCTTAACAACTTCAAAATTTTCCTCCATTAATTATAATAATTAGTATTGGCCTATTTGTGCAGACCTTTCCCCACAATGTTGGGGGGTAATCTTTGCATGTCAAGGCTGCCATCAGGAGGTATCAGTCCTTGTAAAAGCACATCTTGTGGCCCCGTTTTGTCTTCACTATGTCTTCTCATAAGACTTTCAGGATCAAGGGGTTCCTGGTCAAAAAAAATCAAAAGCAGAACAGTCCCATTCCTCAGTGGAGTCAAACAAAAACTGTCAATAAAACCAGGTACCTCTCCAAGAGGAGTCACAGGAGAACCAAGCTGGCTTTCTAAGGAGCTGCACACGTGATGCTAGCACGCACAACCTCAGCTCATTAGCTTTGCACTATGTCAAGTTAACTGACCTGCTACCATATCAGGTTCAAAATTATGTCACAATCTGATCATTTCCCACAGAATGAATGTGGTTTTTATGCACCCATGTTTAAAATATATAAATATATATATAATTTATATATAATCTATGGT
>NW_006400145.1:676971-683560 GCF_000299155.1 Elephantulus edwardii
CTTTTCCAAGGATTGGTCCTTCCTAGCCATGTACCCAAAGTATGCTAGACAGAGCTTCAAAATCCTAGCCTCCAATGAGAAACTTGGTTTCATCCTCTCCAAGGCAGACCTATTTGTTTTATTGGCAATCCAACTTGGAAAAATAGATCAATGAAATATAGAAAGATCGTCTACATGATGGATGGATACAGGGACTACAATAATGGATTTTAAACATAGCAGAGATTGTGAAAATGGTGCAAGATTGTACAATGTTTTGATCTGTGTACATGGCGTTTCTATGAGTCCGATTCAACTTAATGGTGTCTAGCACCAATAATATGTTCAAGAGAAAGTTTAAAAATATCTCCTGGCATTAATTTGGGTCTTTTCTTATCTACCTTTTAAATAACTTTTCACTTTCTTCATGTACTTAGAATTTTATTTTTCTGTAGCTTTGACTGCAGCATAAAAACAGTTGATGATCTCTTCCACAGTCACCCCTGGCCTTGTTCCCCCTGAAGTATTCAGCTTTTCCAGTTCCCCATTCCACAGATGTAGTTGATTTTTTTCCTGTGTATTCCATCTAGTGTGGTCTACATGTATAGTAACTATATTGTTGAAAATAAGGTATTTGCAATGACCAAGTCATTGATCTTACAAAAATCTCCCAAGCAATCTCTGGTATTATTTCTATCACCAGGGCCCGATTTCCAACTATAGGCCCTCGTTTTTCACACTTCAATAACTAGTAATTATCAATGCACCTTGATGACATAACTGATTTCATAGAAATAGAAATAGGTAGAAACCTTCATTTTCTTTTTCTCTGACATTAGTGCATGGTGGATAAATTTGCGTAATAATCATAGAAACTGATCTTCCTTACAGGGTTACATAAATTATTCTGTCATGGACAGAATTCTATTTGAGGACAAATATTGAAATGTTATTTTTACAATGAATATAATGCCATTTTTCTTCAATTCATAATCCTTACTATGGTTGTTATTGTTGTTGTGTGTCATTGAGTCGGTACCAACTCATAGCTGACCTTCCAACAAGTTTTCAGAGGCAATAAATTACACAGGAGAAGATTGTTCATCCTTCTTCCAAGGAGTTGCTGGTGGATTCAAACACTTGCCTTCAGGATTGCAGAGCAGCTTCTCAACACTAAGTCACCACCAGAGCTCCTGTGGTAGACAAATTATTTCCTAATTAAAAATTACCAATAGTAGCCAATTTCAGCTCATTAATGTCTGTTGTCATTGTTGTTGTTGTTTTTATGTGCCATCTAGTTGCTTGTGACTCATAGCGACCCTATATACAACAACCCTGAATCCTTATCTATCCTAAGCCAAACTTGTTGTCTCTGACACACCTACCCTCATTACCCCAGTCACTGAATCAATCCATCTCATCAAAGATCTTCCTCTCTTGCTCTGTCCCTTCACCCTACCAAGCATGACATCCCTCTCCAAGGATTGTTCCCTCCTTGTAACGTACCCAAAGTATTTGAAACAGAGCTTCAGAATCCTTGCCTCCAAGGAGCAGCCTGGTTTCACACTCTCCAGGACAAACATGTTTGTTTTCTTAGCAGTCTATGGTATATTCAGTACTCTTCTTCAACACCAGAGCTCAAAGGCATCAATTCACCTAGTATCATCCCTAGTCATTGTCCAGCTTTTTGATGCATAGCAAGTAATTACAAAGACCATGGCTTGGATTGGGATTATCTTAGTTTCCAGATTGAATCATCGCACTTCAGTACTCTGGAGAAGTCCCTTACAGCAGACTTTCCCAATATAACTCATCTTTTGATTTCCTGGCTGCTGGTACAAAGTGTTGATAATGGAATTAAGTAAACTGACACTGTTAACAATCTCAATTTCTTCACTGTCTATTATGATGTTGCTTGTTGGCCCATTGGTGAAAATAATTGTTTTCTTTATGTTGAACTTCAATTCATATTGAAGGCTGTGGTCCTTGACCTTCTACTGCAAATGCCTCAGGCTCTCCTCAGTTTCAGCAAACAAGGTTGTGTTATCTGCATAATGTAGGTTGTTGATGAGTCTTCTTCCAATCCTGATGCCACATTCCTCCTCACAGAGTCCAGCCTCCCAAATGATTTGTTCTGCATATAGATTGAAAATGTATGGAGATAGGACACATCCTATTTTGCACCATGCAGTGATTCCTTGCTTTGTTCTGATGACTGCCTCCTGATCCAAAAATGCCTTTGCATAGTCAATGAAACACTGATAGACATTCGTCTGTTACTCTCTGCTTTCAGCCAAGATCTATTAACATTAGCTGTAATATCCTTAGTGCCACAGTCTCTTCTAAGCTCAGCCTGGACATCCGGCAGTTCTCTGTTGATATGCTGTTACAGTCCTTCTTGGATAATTTTCAGCAGGATCTTGGTTGCATGTAATATTAGTGATATTATTTGATAATTTCTACACTCTATTGGGTCATCTTTCTTTGAAGTGGGAACAAATATGGAACTCTTCCAGTCCGTTGGCCAGGTGGTTGTCTTCCAGATTTCTTGCAACAGCTTGGTGAGTGCATCCAGGGCAGCATCTGTTTGTTAAAATGTGTGCATTGGTTTGCTGTCAATCTCTGCATTCTTGTTTTTTTTTTGTTTTTAAGTTTTTGTTGTTTTTTTCTTTTGCTTTCACAGCAGCTTGAACTTCTTCCTTTACCATCACAGGCTCTTACTCATACATTGTTTCATGAAATTCTTCTGTGTCAGCAAATTCCTTTTGGTACAGTGATGACTCTGTATTCTCCTTCCATCTTCTTTTAATGCTTCCTGGATCATTTAATACTCTGCCCAATGCATCCTTAAGTATTGCAACTCGAAGCTTGAATTTGTTCTTCAGTTCCTTCATCTTTAGAAATACAGAATGAGTCTGGATACTTTGATTTTCTTACTCCAGTTCTTTGCACATTTCATTATATTTGCTTTGTCTTCCATGTGTCCTTTGAAATCTTCTGTTCAGCCTTTAACTTCTTGATTCTTTACCTTTGCTTTGGCGTCTCAGTGCTCTAGTGCAATATTCAGTCTCATCTGACATCCATCTTAGTCTTTTGTTCCTCCTCTGTCTTTGTAACGACCTTTTGGATTCTTCATGGATGATATTCTTGATATCCTCCCACAGCTCACTTGGTCTTCACTCATTAGTGTTCAAGTCCTCAAGCCTGTTCCTGAGATGGTTTTGAAATTCGAGTGGGATAGACTTAAGGTCAAGTTTTGGTTCCTGTGGATTTGATTTAACCTTTTTTAGCTTCAGCTTGAACTTGCATATGAGTGGCTGATGGTCTGTTTAACAATCAGCACCTGGTCTAGTTTTCACAGCTGATCTTGAGCTTCTCCCATGATTTGTGACTCACACATTCCACAAATTTTCAACAACTTCTAATTTTCCTAGAATCATACTTTGTACATACCACATTCTAGTTATTAATGGATGTTTCTAATTTTACATTGGACCACATCAGCAACCAAAAGTCTCAAAAGTTTTTTCCATCCATATCATTTTTCTTTTTTAAATTTTGTGTTTTATACAATCATTGCTATATCTTGTATTTCATTTATGTACACTGTGTTTTATATAATCTTTTATTTATATTTCTTTCACATGTATGAGAGCTCTGGTGGCCTAGCAGCGAGAAGCTGTGCTGCAATCCCAAAGATATGTGGTTCGAGGTCACCAGCTGCTCCACGGGAGAAGGATGGGCAATCTCCTCCCATGCGATGAATGTCTCTTGAAACCCACCAGAGGGTCAGCTGTGGGTTGGTTCCAACTCGATGTAACATAACAACAACAACAACAATAATATTGTGAGCTTTCCCCTCTCCCTAACAATCACCTTACTAATAACTACATTCTTGAAAACATGTAAGAAAGCTACTTCACGCCTTAATATTCCCATTTTAGATATCCAATGTCTTCTTTGTCTACCCTATCAAACAGTACTCTGTGGGAACAAGCATATTCTTTTTTCTGATGAATCCTCTATTCAACCTGGAAACCTTGAGCATCTCCATTCACAAGCAAGGTCCAGTCCAGAACAATCTTAGCTCACAGCACAGATCATCTTGTCCTCATCTGGCTGTGTTCTGGTCAACTCATCTTCAGTTATCTACGTAGTTGTTGATAGGTGCCATTGAGTTATGCATGACTCATAGCAACCCTGTGAATAAAAGATCTGAACTCTGTTCTGTCCTATGCTAGCCTCACACTTCCTGACACACAAGAGCCCATTGCAGCAGTCACCATGTCAATCCACCTGGTTGAGGGTCTTCCTCTCCTTTGCACCCTCCACCCTTCCCAGCATCACATATCTCTCCAAGTAACAGCACCTCTTAGCAACATGTTCAAAGCATGTGAGGTGAAGCCTCATCGTACTTGCCTCCAAAGAGCACTCTGGCCGCACCATCTCCAAGACATAGCTGTTCATTTCCTTGACCGTTCAGTGCTCTTCTCCAACACCACAGCTCAAAGGCCTCGATTCTTTTTCTGTCATCTTTATTCCTTGTCCAGCTCTCAGATGCATAGCTAATAGTCAGAAAGACCATGGCCTGAATCAGATGCACCTTAGTACTCAAACTGACATCACTACCTCTCAATAATTTGGAAAGATCCCTAACTGCTTATTTCTCCAGTGTGATGTGTCTCCTTATTTTCTGAAGCTGTTGACAGTTTCAATCTCCTCTCCATCCATCATGACACTGTCTATTGGTCCAGTGGTAAATATTTTTGTTTTCTTGATATTGAGATGCAATCCACACTGAAGGCTGCATTCCTTGATCTTCTGCAACAAATGCTTCAAGTCCTCCTCACTTTCATCAAGTAAGATTGTGTCATCTGCTTAATGCAGGTTATTCCAATCCTGATGCCACACTCTTCTTCAGAGAGTCCAGCTTCTCTGATAATTTGCTTAGCATATAAACTGCACAGGTATGGAGAGAGAATACAACTTTGACACACTCCCTTCCCAATTCCAAACCATGCAGTGCTCCCCTGCTCCATTCACACAACAACCTTCTGATCCAGGTATAGATTCCGTGTAAGCACAATCAAGGACTCTGGGATTCCCATTCTTCTCAATATCAGCCATAACTTGTCATGACCCACACAGTCAAATAAAGTACAAATATACATTTTCCTCTTATTTGTTCCTGGTGTAGCACTTGTCTGTCAGTTTGCTATACTGAGATAACTTGAGGTTATGATACTGAAATCTTTAACACTGATGTGTGAAATTCCAAAACGATTTCCCATCATGGATGGATTTTGGTGGAACTTTCTGATTAAGAAAGAAAGCAGGATGGACCTTCTACCTCCTAAGTAAAAGGGTTTTGAAAGCTCTATGAACACAGAATACCAGCTGTCTATGGGTAGGGTCAAATGGGCATCAGCCACAAACTCAGGAACCCACATTTCTCCTTGCATTACAGACCTGTTGGTCGCTTCACTCAGCCCTAGTCCCCACATGGGACCAAGTCAACAAGCCAAGCATTCTTGTGACTACCTGTTCTTCAAGCCAATAATTATTCCTCTCCATCCATACATTTGTGCATGCTAAGTGGACAGAACTAAAGTCACACATCCCAGCTCAACCATTTTCTCCATTGTTGTATTTCTCTCCATTCCACACCTGTAGATACAGGTGATTGCTACCAAGAATTAGTATACTCACCAGCTCCCTCAAAACTCAGATCCTGGAAATAGGCTCTAATAGGAATCAACTTTATAGGGCAACTCTTGAGGATGCACCTCTTCTTCCTCAATTTTGTGTTAAATGTCTCCCAAACTTAAGTGTTAACCTTTTAACCCTATATCAGACAGCTTTATGCTGATATTCATAAAGTTTTCTCTGCATTTAGTTATTTATTCATTTACTTATTAGTTTTTGCCAGAAGGACTTCTTTGGCCATTTAGTTTTATTTTGTATGCTTTTTTAGTAGGCTGAAAGTATGAGGAAGTTAATGCCATCCAGAAGCAGCCTTCAACCAACAACTAACAAAAGATGTGTACCCTAGCTCCAATTCTTGGCTGGCACAATCTTGTTCAAGTTCTCAGGTTTAAAGCTTTCAGGTTTCCTGAGTAGGGAATAAACTCAGTTGCCCACAAGGATAGCTAGTTGCCCTTTAATGGGCTTCCCTCCCTTCTTTGTCTCATTTAACCACTATTCTAGCAATGTCTTCATCATTTGTTGTGGATTGAATTTTGTCCTATCCAAATATATGCCAACTTGATTGGATCATGATTATCAGTAGTTACATAGTTTTATAATATAATTTAGCAGATATGTATTGATGCAATCATCGTCCATGATGTTGATCAGCCAATCACTTATAAGGAAATTAGGGTGTGGTGTAATACCCTTATCTAGTTCATAGCTTTGATCCCATGTAAGACTATTTACCCTAAAGTATAACCCACACTATCTTTTATATCGTTATTAGGTCTCATCCAGTTGACCATGACTCACAGTGGCCCTGTGAACAATAGATCTGAACCTTGCCCTATGCTGTCATATCATCATGATTTCTGTGACTATCAAACCCATTGCAGTAGTCATTGTTTCAATCTGTCTC
>NW_006400145.1:684870-685912 GCF_000299155.1 Elephantulus edwardii
TTTTTTTTTTAATGGGGATTAGAATGTTGTTGAATTTTTAACTTGTTTCTCATTTATTATTACTAATTTTTAAAACACCAACCAGTAATTAGTCATTCAGAATAGTTACTACTAAATTATTCAATTACTTTGGGCCCTTCAAGGTTGAATGATTAGCTAAGGCAAGTGTCCTTGTGCAGAACACTTTGTGAGGAATGCTAGGGACAGATGAAAGGCTCTGACTGTAGAGGTTTTTTCATCTCTAGAATCCCAGCCTGAATCCAAGACTGCGTGGAGTAATTCCTTTCCCGAGTTCCTTTTCTTATTCCACACTATGAGTTTACCTACCCCTAGAAATAGCTCTCATATGGGTTGTCTTCTAGGTTGTTTTATTTTGAGATGTTAAATTTTAAATATGAGCTCGTAGTCTCTGACCATTGGGTAAAACGTAAATGGGTCTAATAGTTAATGACAAAATGAATGATTATCTTGTAACATAACATCTGGCAGGCTTCCAGTGGTGTTGGCTGGGATTCTTCAAAAGAATAGAGGAAGAATATGATCAATATGCAGGAATGAAGTTTGAATGGAGCCATACTTCATATCCTCCAGCTATAAGTGATTCAGCAACAAACTGGAGGAAGATGACATAAGGACCAGTGAACTGTTCCTCTCCAGGCTCCCTGTCTCTGTCACCGTGCTGAGCAAACTCCCAGACTTTCTTTCATCCTCTCCACCAACACCTAGGATCTCAGTGGCATTATCTTTTTTGCCTCTCCCCATTCACATGCATTGTGTTTTAGACAATTTTTCATTTATACTGTGTTTCATACAATCATTCAAATACATTGTGTTTTATGTAATTAGTCACCATTGATCTGTGCCTATTATTATGCCATCTTTTAAAATTCCCATTGAATTTTACCTATTCCTTCCCCTCAGTCTATCCACTAAACTCTACTATCCTAGTGATTTCCACCTTTCCAATTCCCTTCCTTCTTCCCTCTTCCCTTTTTGGACATGGGGTCGTATCTTACTAGTTATTCTCTTTTTACAATTATGG
>NW_006400145.1:687377-688182 GCF_000299155.1 Elephantulus edwardii
AAGTGGACATACCAGGGTTACACGACCTAGAAGAATGTTTCACCATGAACATAGGTATACATATCTCCATTCCTATCTCAGTTCTAAATTCCGTGGCGTATATTCCTTAGCAGTGCAGTGGCATCCACTTCCTAAGCAGCATGCTTCTGGAAATTCTATGAACTTTGAGAAACAATAGTTACAGGAAGGTTTCAGGTCTTTTGTTCATAAGGTCACTATGCATCGTGATTGACTTGATGGCAATCAATAACAACAACAGTGCAAATGGTAGCTGTCTATGTTCAGCTTTTTGAGGAAACGCCAAACTGCTTCTAGAATGGTTGTATATTTTATATTTCCACAAACAGTGCATAAGAGTTCCAATCTCTCCAAATCCTCGCCAGCATTTATTGCTTGTTGAGTGTTAAACTTTGCTACTGCTGCAGGAGTGGCATCTTCTTCTTAAACAACATGCACTGGAAACTCTATGAACTTTGATAAATGATGATAGTTATAGAAAGGCTTCAGGCCTTTTGTTCATAGGGTTGCTGTGTGTTGTGTTTGACTTGATGGCAATAAACAACAACACAATAACTGGGGTGAGATAGTATCTCATTGTTGTTTTGATTTTTATCTCTTTTATTGCCAGTGATTTTGAGCATTTCTCCATGTGTCTGCCATCTGAATGTCTTCCTTTGTGAAAAGTCTTTTCATGTCTTTTGCTCATTTTGTTATTGAGTTGTCATTCTTTTTCATGTAGATGCCCTGTAGTATTCTGTAAACTTTCATTATAAAGCTCTAGTCTGAGCTGTCATTGTCAAATGTT
>NW_006400145.1:689917-691123 GCF_000299155.1 Elephantulus edwardii
CAGTGAAGGACAAGGAGATCTTCAGGAGATAGACTGACACAGTGACTGTAACAAGGGGCTTGAGTATGGTGGAGATTGTGAGGTATTTACTAGAAAGGCAGCTTCTATGTTCAACAGAACAAAATTCAGCACTTAGCAACATCAGTGTCTCTTTCCAGACATATAGTCATTTTGATTTCTTTCAATTCTATCTGATGAGGTCCACATACAATAGTACTTACTAGTCTGTGTATTTTTTAAAAGGTGTTTGCAGTGAATAAGTAGTCATGGCTCATATGAAATTTTATCATGCAATCGCTGGTATCCTTTTTATCACCAAGTGCATATTTTTACCAGCACCAATATTTTTTTTTGTTTCAACTTGCATGTTCCAATAGGCAGTGACTTAATGGTTGGTGGATAGTTTGTGTAATGGTTACAGCGATTTGTTCTCCATGTAAATATACACATAATATCCTATCACAAGAAAACATTGTATTTCAGGATGGCTCTTAATATGTTTAAATAATTTTTAAAGAAACATAACAAATAGAAATGAAGTTGCTTGTTTGAATGAGACTCAAAAAAAGTTTAAAAGGTGAAACTGTTCCTTTTAGTAGAAACCGAAGGATTATATTATGAAAATCCTAGGCTGATGATTCCTCTAATATTTCCATACTAGAATTGCTGTTGTTAGGTGTTATTGAGTTGACTATGACTCATAGCAACACTATAAACAACACATGGAAACCTTGCTTTATCCTGTACCATCTTCAATATCTCCATCATGTTCAGGCTCATACTTGGGTCATTGTGTCAGTCCACCTCCTTGAGGGTCTTTCTTTCTTTCACTGAACTACTGTTCCCAATCTCACGCCTTTTTGCAAGGACTGATGATATATCCAAGATATGTGAGAGGAAATTTCGCCATCCTTACCTCTAAGGACCATCTTGGTTGCATTTCCTCCAAGCCAGATTTTTTTGTTTGTTTTTTTTTTACTCCATGGTATAATCAATACTGTTGACCAACACCACAATTCAAAGTCATCCGTTCTTAAGTCTTTCTTATTCATTGTTCTGTTTGGATAACTGCTTCGTGGTCTATGTACAGGTTTTGCATGAACATAAGAAGTGTTCTGGAACCCTCATTCTTCTCAATCTTATCCATAATTTATTATGACCCACATAGTCAAATGCCTTTACCAGAAAATTGTTGTTGTTGTTGTT
>NW_006400145.1:693518-710645 GCF_000299155.1 Elephantulus edwardii
TAAGATTGCACTGGAGCGTAGAGAAGCCAAAGCACAAGGAAGAATTCAAGATACTGAAGAGCTGAACAGAAGATTCCAAAAGGCTTCTCGGAATGACAAAGCAAAATACTACAAGGAAATGTGCGAGGAACTAGAGTCAGAAAATCAAAAGGGCCGAACTCGCTCAGCATTTCTTAAGAACTAGAAAATTAGTAATCTTCAATTTCAATTTGACTATCTTTAAGGGTTTTTCATTTCATTCTCAGGTGCACAAAAAGATTCTCTGTAACTGCTGAAGACACATTATTTTAATTTATCACATTATAATGAAAACAAGACGGAAATTGCGAAGAAAGCGTTGTGAAATCAGAGAAGCAATGTTCATGTTCCAAGTTCACAATGATCAGGCTCCAAGTTCAAAATTCCTCTCTAGTCTAGATATACAGACAGTTGTTTCTGAGAATTTAGTGCTTTCTGAACCTAGAAACACAGGACAAAAATCCAGAAATCTCCAAGAATTGTATTCTGTTCCTGCAGAACTTCTATTGTAGTTGAATCTTTCTTTCTCAAAAGCATGAAGAGATGATTCTTGCTACGTGAGAGTAATAAATTTCAATGGGGCTAGCAAAAAACCAAACATTTTGTCTTGCCTGAATTATTTTACATAATTAAAAACATCATACTGTTGATCAGTCCTACAATGTACCATGAAAATGAGCAGAGGGGAAAAGAATCAAGGACTGCAAATTGAATTTCAAATTTGGCTCTATCTACATAGCTGATAAATAGAGTTAGAAAATTTCAGTTCAAATAAATTGACTGGTTTTAAAATGAGGAAAAGTAGATTGCAGTCACAAATTTATGCCATTGCAAATGCATTTCCCATTTAGATAAAAATCTTCCCATGCTTTCAAATATATCTATCTGCCAAGCTCACGTATTCAAAGGTCTTTGCTTCAGACTTTCTCATAGAATCAATTGATTTTGCATCAGATTCTTCTAAACACAGACCTCATTGCAATTCAGTTCTCCCAAGCTTCTGCGCAGAGCATTCATTCTTGGCCTCTGTTAATGGCTGCTGTTGTGTATCATTGAATAAAAACAGACTCATAGCTGACTCTCCAGCAGGTTTTCAGAAGCAGTTAATTGCACAGGAGGAGATTGTCCATCTTTGTTCCACGGAACAGCTGATGAATTTTAACCACATGGCTTTGGGATTGAAAAACTACTTCAGCTTCTTCCCACTAGGCTACCAGTTAATGTGAATGACTGTGTTGGTCTGGATGAAACTCTGATCCAATCATCACAGCTAAGATAGTGATGAACTCTGGGTTATATACAACACTTGAAACCATTTATTCTTTAATCAATATTGTAATCTGGTCCTAAGGATCAGATGGAAAGATAGCTTATTTTGTGATTGCTCTGTGCTCTGTTTTAAAATTGTGACACTGTGTATTCCCTCCATCTTCTTTTGATGCCTTCTGGATTTGTCAAGATTTTTCCCATACCATCCTTCAGTATTGTAACTCGAGACATGAGTTTGTTATTCAATTCTTTTAGTTTTAGAAATGTTGAGTGGGTTCTTCCCCTTATTCCATTTCTTTGCACATTCTTTTATAATACTTTGCTTTGTCTTCTGGAACTGCTCTTTAAAATCTTCCATTCAACTCTTTTACTCCAGCATTCCTTCCCTTTGTTCTTAACTTTCTAATGCAATTTTCAGGTTCTTGTGTGACATCAATTTTAATCTTTTCTTTCTCCTCTGTCTTTGAAATTACCTTTTTCAGAAACCATTTCAGGAAATAGAACGTGATCAACAGCCAATGGTAATCAATGAAGAAGTTCAAGCTTCACTGAAGGTGTTTTAAAAAAAAAATAAGGGGTCTAAAAGTGATCAGATACAAATTGGCATGTTTCAACAAACAGATACAGCCTTAGACAAGCTTATCAGTCTATGGCAAGAAATTTGGAAGACAATTACCTGGACAATTGATTCAAAAAAATTCATAGTTATTCCCAATTCCCAAAAAGGAGAACGAAGAGAGTATGGGAATGAACAAACAATATCAATAATACCACTTGCAAGTAAAATCTTGCTAAAGATTATTAAGAAATGGCTATAGTGATACATCAGCAGATAACTATCAGAAGTTCAAGCTGGATTTAGAAGAGGCCTTGTCCTGAGTGTATTGGTGATGTCAGATGGATCTTGGCTAAAAGCAAAGAATAAAGAAAAGATGTTATCTATGTTTTATTAACCAGTGCAAAGTATTTGACTGTGTGGATCATAATATATGATGGCTAATATTAAGAAGAATGGAAATTCCAGAACACTAAATTTAAACCAAGAAGCAGTTATTTAAACAGAACAAGGGAACACTGCCTGGTTTAAAAATCATAAACAGTTATGTGCCAGGATGATATATTTTCTCCATACCTATTCAATCTGTATGCTGAGCAAATAATTCCAGAAACTGAACTATCTGAAGAAGAATACAGCATTGCGGTTGAAAGAAGACTCACTAACAACCTATGTTATATAGATAACACAATCTTGTGTGTAGAAAATGAATACTTAAAGCACTTACTGCAGAAGATCAAAGACTACAGTCTTCACTATGGATTATGTCTCAACAAGAAGAAAACAAAAATTCTCAGTATGAATAAATAGACAACATCATGATGGATGGAGAAAAGACTGAAGTTCTCAATTATTTCATTTTACTTGTATCTGCAATTAATACTCATGGTCAGGTACCAGCAGTCAAGAAATTAAAAGACTGATGCGTTGGGTTCTGAAATTCTGGGGGCATAGACTCAAAGTCATATTTTGGTTCCTGTGGACTTGGTTTAATTTTCCTCAGCTTCAGCTTGAACTTGCATATGAGTAGTTGGTGGTCTGTTCCACAATCAGCTCCTGGCCTAGTTTTCACAGCTGATATTGAGCTTCTCTAGTGGTTCTTTCCACAGATGTAATCAATCTGATTCCTATGCATACCATCAGGTGAAATCCATGTATAAAACCTGCGTTTATGTCTCTTAAAAAACGTATTTGCTATGAATAAGTCATTGGTTGTGCAAAATTCGATCATCCTCTCTCCAGCTCCATTTCTGTCACCGAGTCCATGTTTTCCAACTACTGAATCTTCTTCTCTGTTCCCAACTTTTTCATTCCAGTCACCCATTATTATCAATGCATCTTGATTGCATATTCGATCTATCTCCAACTGTAAAAGTTGGTAAAAATCTTCTATATCCTCTTCCTTGGCTCTGGTTGTTGGTGCATATATCTGAATGATAGTGGTATTCACTGGCCTTCCTTGTATGTGTATGGATATTATCCTGTCACTCACAATATTGTACTTCAAGATGGATCTAGCAATGGCTTTCTTAATTATGAAGGCAACTCCATTTTTCCTCACCTTTTCATCTCCAGAGTAATATATGATCATCTGACTCAAAATGACCCATGCCAGTCCATCTCTTCTCACCAATACCTAGTATGTCAATATTTATGCGTTCCATTTCTTCCTTAACAATATCTAATTTTCCTACATTCTGCTGCCAAGGTCCTCTCCAAAGTGCGACAGAGCATCAATTTCATTTTAGACTAAGGAGTCTGTGCTACAAATCAGAGTACTTTGAATTGCTTCCTATATTTCTGAAAATTGGGCAATGAATAAGGAAGACTGACGAATAAATGATGTCTTTGAATGTGTTGGAAAAGAGAATTAAATATGCAATCGACTCCCAAAACAGCAACTATAGCTCTCTTGGAAGAAATGAAACCAAGATTCTCCTTGAAGGCAAGGATGGTGAAACTTCTCACATACTTTGGGCATGTTGTGAAGAGGAGTCAACATTGGGAAAGCCAGCAAGGAAAGAAAGAGAGCAAGATCCTCAACAAGATGAACTACAGCAGTGACTGCAACAATGAGATTGAGTAAGGAAGAGATTTTGGGAATGGTACATCATAGGGCAAGGTTCCAATCTGTTTTTCATAGGAACTCTATTCAGAGTAAGTTATTGTATAGGGTCACTATGAGTTATAGGCAATTTGACATAATAACAACTAGGAGCAGTGTTCCAGTCAGTGACACCCAACAACAACTTTGTCTGTTTGTCCTTCCATTCATTTAGCAGTTATGACTATATATAAGGAGGGGCTAGTACAAATGTTTCATTTTGAAGCCTTGAAACCTGAAGCCTCCATACAACTTCTATGTGATAGAGTTAAACTTCTATTTAGTGTAAACCACTGTGATTTTGAGTCATCATTATAAGCTTCAGATACTTTCTTACCCAGTGGTCCTGAAGTTAAGGAACCTGTATCCCTAGAGGACAAATGTTAGCAAGAGAAAAAGATTGAAATCCTTCCACATGTGAATGAGAAATTAGACAAGGATGTCTTTTATTGCCATCTGAAAGCTGAACAATAAGTAAGAATGATAGAAGAATTGATTCCTTCTCTACCGGCAGAAACCGACGTCAGGATGTCACACAGGAAGTTCTCAGCCCCCAGGCACGGGTCCCTGGGCTTCCTGCCTCGAAAACGCAGCAGCCAGCAACGCGGGAAGGTGAAGAGCTTCCCCAAAGATGACGCCACCAAGCCCGTGTACCTCACGGCCTTCCTGGGCTACAAAGGCCGGCATGACCCACATCGTGCAGGAGGTGGACAGGCCGGGGTCCAAGGTGAACAAGAAGGAAGTGGTAGAGGCGGTGACGATTGTGGAGACGCCTCCCATGGTGATTGTGGGCATCGTGGGTTACGTGGAAACCCCTCGTGGCCTCCGCACCTTCAAGACTGTCTTTGCAGAGCACGTCAGTGATTAATGCAAACGGCGCTTCTATAAGAACTGGCACAAGTCTAAGAAGAAGGCTTTTACCAAGTACTGCAAGAAATGGCAGGATGAGGATGGCAAGAAGCTGTTAGAAAAGAACTTCAGCAGCATGAAGAAGTACTGCCAGGTCATCCGGGTCATCGCCCACACCCAGATGCGCCTGCTTCCTTTGCGCCAGAAGAAGGCTCACCTGATGGAGATCCAGGTGAATGGGGACACAGTGGCTGAGAAGCTGGACTGGGCTCACGAGAAGCTGGAGCAGTAGGTGCCAGTGAGCCAGGTGTTTGGCCAGGACGAGATGATCGATGTCATCGGAGTGACCAAGGGAAAGGGTTACAAAGGGGTTACCAGCCGCTGGCACACCAAGAAGCTACCCCGCAAGACCCACAGAGGGCTGCGCAAGGTCGCTTGTATTGGGGCCTGGCATCCTGCCCGAGTGGCCTTCTTTGTGGCCCGTGCTGGGCAGAAGGGCTATCATCACCTCACGGAGATCAACAAGAAGCTTATCAAGTCTAGCTTATCAAGTCTAGCTTATCAAGGACGGCAAGCTGATCAAAAACAATGCCTCCACTGACTACGATCTCTCAGACAAGAGCATCAATCCTCTGGGTGGCTTTGTCCACTATGGTGAAGTGACCAACGACTTTGTTATGCTGAAAGGCTGTGTGGTGGGGACCAAGAAGCGAGTGCTGACTCTCCGCAAGTCCTTGCTGGTGCAGACCAAACGCCGGGCTCTGGAGAAGACTGATCTCAAGTTCAGCGACACCACCTCCAAGTTTGGCCATGGCCACTTCCAGACAATGGAGGAGAAGAAGGCCTTCATGGGACCGCTTAAGAAAGACCGCATTGCAAAAGAAGAAGGTGCCTAATATCAGGACTAGATGGAGGGGTCACAATAAAAAATTATTTTTTTAAAAAAAAAGAATTGATTCCTTTGAATTGTAGTGTTGGAGAAGAGTACTGAATATCCCAAGGATTGCCAAAAAGCCCAAAGCCTGTCTTGGAGGAAATGCAACCTGGATATTCCTTAGAGGCAGAGACTGCGAAACTTTGCTTCACATACTTCAGGCATGTTGTCAGGAAGGGCCAGTCCTCAGAAAAAGACATAGTGCGAGAAGATAACAAAAGGGAAAAAGACTCTCAACAAGATGGATTCACACAGTGACTCCATGGTCTCCAGGATGGTGGAGACCGTCCAGATGGTACAGGACATTGTTGATAGGGTAGCTATGAGTTGTTGACTCAACAACACCTAACAACAACATACAGCCTCAAAGTCAAAACAGTTGGCACTGGTACATGACATTTATGTAGATCAATGAATAGAATAAAGAATTGGTAAATAATATTACTCAAGTATGGGCAGGTGATCCTAGTTGTTGTTGTTATGTGCTGTTGAGTCACTTGCAACTCATAGCGACCCTATGTACAATAGCCCTAAACACTGATCTTCTGACAATCACATTGCCTCTGACACACCCATCCTGATTACCCCAGTCCCTGAATCAATCCCCCTCATAGAGGGTCTTCCCCTCCTGCACCATCCCTCCACCCTCCCAAGCATGATGTCTCCAAGGACCAGTCCCTCCTTACAATATGTCCAAAGTATGTCAGATGAAGCCCTAGAATCTTTGTCTCCAAGGAGCAGCACAGTTTAACCCTCTCCAGGGTGAATCTGTTTGTTTTCTTAGCAGTCCATGGTACCCTCAATAATCTTCTCCAGCACCACAACTCAAAAACATCAATTCTTCTTCTATCCTCCCTAGTCATTGTCCAACTCTCTGATGCATAACAAGTGATTGCAAAGACCATGGCCTGTATCAGATGCACCTTAGTCTCCAGAGTGACACCATTGCTCTTCGGTACTCTGGAGAGGCCCCTAACAGCAGACTTTCCCATCACAGTGCATCTTTTAATTTCCTGGGTAATGGTGCCAAGAGTGTTGACTGTGGAGCCAAGCAGACTAAAGTTGTTAATAATCTCAATCTCTTCACCATCCATCCTGATGTTGCCAATTGGATCAGTGGTGAGAATCTTTGTCTTCTTGATATTGAGCCTCAATCCATACTGGAGGCTGCAGTCCTTGACCCTCTGCAGCAAGCGCTTCAGGTCCTCCTCAGTTTCAGCAAACAGGGTTGTGTCATCTGTATAACGCAGATTGTTGATAGATCTTTCACCAATCCTGAAGCCATATTTTTCCTCATAGAGCCCAGCCTCCTGGATGATCTGTTCTGCATACAGGTTGAAAAGGTATGGAGGAGAGATAGGACACATCCCTGGCATACACCTTTCTCAATTTTGAACCATACAGTGTTTCCTTTCTCTGTTCTGACAACTGCCTCTTGATCCAAGTATAGGTTTTGCATAAGCACAATCAAGTGTTCTGGGATTCCCATTTTTCTCAGAGTCAGCCACAGTTTGTTATGATCCACACAGTGGCGGTGCAGAAATTGTTTTGGGATGCACAGAGGGGACAGAGAGGAATCCTCACTGACAGAGAAGTGGGCCAACACAAAGGCACTCGGTAAAACCTCCCTGCCCCACAGGTAAACAAGAAGACCCCAAGGTGGCATGGAAATCGGGGCAAGGGAAAAAAAAATCTACACACCAATTCTACAGGACACATCACCCTCACTTTGGAAACATTACCACTAAACTTAAGAGACATAAGGAATTGTCAGCAGCTGACGTGTTTAGAATCACAGAAGCCATGAAAACTTCAGCTACAAGCTATCAGATCAAGGGTTGGACAATGGAAGATAAATGCTGAAGGGAGTGGGTAGAAGTGGAGGGGTATCCTGGTGGAGGGTGGAGCTGCGAAATAAGTGAGTCAAGGGCCAAGGGCAGGGACAATACTGCAACTAATGGTTAACCCACAATAAGGGATATATCTTTCACTTTCCTGTAAAATGTTTATCTGTAAGATACTTCTCTAAATCTGAACATTCAGATTAAGACAGACTAGGAAGAAGAATTGGCCATCCACTTCCGAAATAGCAGGCCTCTGAAAACCCTATGTATGCTGAACCTAGACAAAGGACTGAAAAACATCTGTAAGAAATAGGACAGAAAAAACCCTATATTACAAAGCAGAGTGCTATTTGTTGAATGCACAGAAGAGGAGAGGGTTTTATAAGCAAAAATTGATGTGGTCCAGGGATATTATTAACTCAGGACAGAAGCTAGATATTTTGGCTCTATCTCTTGCTTTGACTTGGCTTGTTGGGGGCCTGAGGAAAAGGAATTAAGGCAGTCAAACTGGATAATAGCACTTAACGATCGAGCTCACTCCTGCATTGTGAAAATCAATGATTTGTGTGGGTAAAATGCTTTGAAGGTGAAAAATTCCAGGGTGCAAGGCAGAGCTTGTCTGGACCTGTGTGCTGCCATGGGAACCAAGATTCCAGAGTCAAGCATTGAAGAAGACTTCACTCAAAGTACTGTTTAGTTAAATATTTTTAAAGATCCAATGCTTCCAAATATTTCCTAAATGTTGTGTCCAGAAAAACAACCTTTTCCAGTTATGTTTTCTGGTTTGAATACTTTTCAACTTTAGTACTAATGGTCAAGTAAGTAAATTCCAAACAAACTTGTTTAGGAAAATGGATTCTTTTCAGAAAACCAATGAAGATATATTGCACTGGAGAGTTCAGTTTAGTCCCTAGAAGCAGCAAGCACTCAACCAAAAGCATTTTGAAGACAGGCCTGACTCTGCTTCCAGAAGGTTACAGCCTTGACAACGTTATGAAGCATTCTTGGCATGTGTGTAGTTGTCCTGAGTTGGAATTGAACTTGACAATGGTTGACACCAATTCAGTTAGAAAAATACAAACCCTTTCAGAAAAAGATGGTAAGCTAGGGGCTAATGTTGGCCTTAGTCCCTACCTCACACTATGCAAATGATGATATTGGAACCAATTCTCCATAAATCTCTCATGTTTCTGCATATCTTGCAAACAATTTACTTGCTATCACTTTTCCTAAATTATCTCATCAGGGGTGTTTGTCTCATGGAAAGAGTTGGAAGATAAAATGTCTCCCTCAAGAGCAAAGGACACCTTTGTTTGCCACCCTTTATAAAAGATTCATATCCTCTAAGTTTAGATTTCTTTTCAAACAGATTCATCCTGGAAAGGGTTAAACTGGGTGGCTCCTTGGAGGCAAGGATTCTGAGGCTCCGTCTAACATACTTTGGACATGTTGTGAGGAGAGACCGGTCCTTGGAGAAGGACATCATGCTTGGGAGGGTGGAGGGACAGCACAGGAGGGGAAGGCCCTCTATGAGGTGGATTGAGTCAGTAGCTGGGATAATCGGGATGGGAGTGTCAGAGACAGTGCGATTGGCACAGGACAGAGCAGAGTTTAGGGCTGTTGTACATAGGGTCGCTATGAGTTGCAAGCGACTCGACGGCACATAACAACAACAACAACAACAAAGCACAATCACTATCCATACAGTTGACAACTGACTCTTTGTGTGTGTGTGTCACCCTGTGGAAGCTGGGACTTAGTGAGATGAAACTCACATGCTTATATACTGGCTATTGTTATTGTTGAGAGTAATAAACTGTCCAGCTCTGGCCATGGAGTCTCGGGTCTTCCGTCTGCATCCATGAAATGGTAGTAGGGTAATTTGTTAGCTTATAAGGATAAAATATCAAAACCCTCTTAGTTCTTGACAGAGAATGTTTACAAGTGTATATGCCAATGTTATATAATTATCTACCATAGACTATTACATGTATACCATTTTATAAATATCTATTATACCATAACTCCCTTATACTCTATATACATAGTGGATTAACAGAATCTTGCAGTCAGAAATTGACCAGGCAATCAGGATGCATTAAGGATAACTAGTGAATGAAGTGCAAAAACTGGAAATAATGAAGAAGAAATAGTTGTCAGAAAGTACAAACTTGATGGCAGAAATGAGATTGAAAATAGAATGATTGAATTCTGTACATTCAATGATTTAATAGTCACAAATAACATTTCTAAAAAGCACACTTTACCCATTAATCTCACCTGATGGACAGCATATGAATCAGATTGACTATATCTATGGAAGAAATTGTCAGAAAAGTTCATTATCAGCAGTCAAAACCAGGCCAGTGGCAGCCTGTGGAACAGACCATCATATTGTGGTTGTTATGTGCTGTAGAGTGGTCTGTTACTCATAGTGAACCTACATACAATAGCTCTGAAACCTGCCCTGTCCTGGGCCAGTCTCATTGATTCTGACACACCTACCCCCATTGCCCTAGTTACTGTATCAATCCATCTCATCCAAGGTCTTCCTCTTCTGTGCTGTCTCTCCATCCTTGATCATCAATTACTCATATGAAATTTCAAATTGAGGTTGAAGAAAATTAAAACAAGTCTACAAGAATAAAAATAAGACCTTGAATTTATCCTACCTAAATTTAGGCATCATCTTAAGAATGGGTTTGAAGCATTGAGCACCAATGATAGAAGACCAGATGAGTTGTTGGATGAAGTCCAGGATATCAGAGCAAAAGGTCACTCACTACACAGGGAAAGGAGAAAGAAAAAAACTGAAATAGATGTCAGAAGAGACTCTGAAATTTGCATTAGAGTGCCAAGAAGGCAAAACAAAGGGGGAAGATGAAGTAAAAGAGTTGAAGATTTCAAAGGGTGGCTCATGAAGACAAAGCAAAGTATTATTACAGAATATATAGAGAGCTATAATTGGATAATAAAAAGAGAAGAACTCATTCAGCATTTTTCAGCTGAAAGAATGGGGGGGGGGTGTTGGAAATTCAAGCCTCATATTGTAATATCCCAAAACACTTAATTGTGCTCATGTGAAACCTATACTCAGACCAGGAAGCAGTCTTCAGAACAGAGCAAGGTAAACACTAAATGTTTCAAAATCAGGAAAGGAGCGCATCAGGGATGCATCCTGTCTCTGTAAATATTCAGCCTGTATATAGAACAGATCATTCAGGAGACTGGGCTTCATGAGGAGGAATGTGATATCAGGATTGGAGAAAGACTCATCAACAACCTTTGCTATGAAGATGATACACCTTGCTTGCTGAAACTGAGGAGGACCTGAAGCATTTGTTGCAGAAGGTCAAGGACTGTAGTCTTCAATATGGATTGAAACCCAACATCAGAGATGACCAAGATTCTTACCACAGAGCCTACTGGCAGCATTATGATAGACAGGAAAGAGATCAGCAGTAAGGAAATCAGAAGACAAATTGCACTGGGAAAATTTGCTGTCAGGGACCTTCCCAGAATACTGAGAAGCAATGAAGTCTGTATAGAGACTAAGGTGAGCCTGATCCAAGTCATGGTCTTCACAATTACTTGTTATGCATCAGAGAGCTGGACAATGACTAAGGATGATAGAATAAGAACCAATACTGTTTAACTGTAGTGCTGGACCACTAAGTAGAGTGAAAGGAATTTTCTTTTTGGAGGCTAGGATTTTTAAGCTGCATCTCATATATTTCAGGCATTTGGCCAGGAAGGACTGGGTCTTGGAGAGGAACATCATTCCCAGAAGGGTAGAGGGACAGTGCAGGAGAGGAAGACTCCAGATAAGATGGATTGATACAGTAACTGGGACAATGGAGGTAGGTGTGTCAGAGCCTGAAGAACTGGCTCAGGACAAGGCAGGTTTCAGAGCTGTTGTACATAGAGTTACTATGAGTCACAAGCAACTTAATGGCACATAAAAACAACAACAACACATAGACAATATATTGAATTATCTAGGAAGCATCAATGGAAAAATGGAGAGAATACACAGTATCACTGTACTAAAAAGAATTATGAGCAAGAGCCAATGATAATGAAGGAAGAAACTGAAGCTTCATTGAAGGCATTGGCAATAAAAAAGGGCCATAGATATTGATAGGATAATAATTTTCATGTTTCGATTAATAGATGCAGTCCTTGATGTGCTCACCAGTTCATACCAGAAAATTTGGAGAACAGCTGCCTGGAAAACCAACTGGAAGAGATACATATTTGTTTCCATTCCCAAGGAAAGGGATCCAATAGAATGGGAAAATTACCAAAACATATCATTAATATCACATGCAAGCAAAATACTGCTGAAAATAATTTAAAAATAGCTAGAACAGTACATAGACAGAGAACTCCCAGAAGTTCAAGTAGGATTTAAAAGAGATCATAGCACCAGGTATATAATTTCTGATGTCAGATAGGTTCCTGGCTGAAAGCAAAGAATACCAAAAGAAAGTCTATTTGTGCTTCACTGAGTATGCAAATGCATTAGACTGTGTCTAATTTTGTAGTCATAACAAATCATAGCTAAAATTGGGAAGAACGGGGATGCCAGAACACTTAATTATATTCATTAAAAACCTATACTGAGACCAAGAGGCTGTTATGCAAACAGAGAAACAAAACACAGTTGTTCTTAGGTGCCTTTGAATCTAGTATGACTCATAGCGACCTTGTGAACCCTTCCCTGTCCTGTGCCATCCTCACACTTCCAGAACACACAAGTGCTCATTGCAAGAGTCACCACACCAATCCACCTGGTAGAGGGTCTTCCCCTTCAGTTATGATTTAAAGGTTTAAAATTAAGAAAAGTATGTATCAGGCTTGTACTCTTCCTCCACACCTATTCAATCTGTATACTGAGCAAATTTTTGAAAAGCTGGACTCATGAAGAAGAATGTAACATTAGAATCAGAGAAAGACTCAAAAATAAATTGTTATACTGATGACAAAACTAGGCTTGCTGAAAGTGAGGAGGAGTTGAAGTATGGCTGCAGAAGATCAAAGACTAAAGACTTCAATATGTATTGCATGTAAATGTCAAGGAAAATATTCTAATAACTGTATTGATAAGCAATATCGTGATAGAAGAAGAAAAGATTGAAACTGTCAACCACTTCATCTTACTTGGATCCACAATCAGAACCCTTCAGCATTCAAGAGACCAGGAGACACATTGCATAGGGAAAATCTACAGTCAGGGACCTCTCTAAATTTTTGAGAAGCAATAATATCAGTTTGAAGACTAAAGCTTGCCTTATTCAGGCCATGATCTTTTCAATCACTTGTGATGCTTCTGAGAAATGGACAAGAGTTGCAGAAGAATTTCTCTTTGAGCTATGGTGTTGGAGAAGAGTACTGAACATCCCATTACTGCAAAAAGAATAAACAAAATAGGTTTTGGAGAAGAAGGTACAACCAGAGTGCTCCTTGGAGGCAAAGATGATACAATTTTGTCTCACATTCTTTGAACACATTCTTCTGAGAGAAGCTATTCTTGGAAAGGATATTATGCTAGAAAAGGTGGAAGGTGAGCAAAAGAGAGGAAGACCCTTAAGATGGGATGACACAGTGACTGCAGCAATGGTCTCAAGTATGTTAGAGATTGTGAAGATGGCACAAGGTAGGACAGTCTTCACATCTGTTGTTCATAGGGTTACTATGGATTGTCCTCGATTGGACAGTACCTAACAGCAACAACAATTGTTGCCTGGTGGTAAGTATCTGCACTGCCAATCTAAATGTATGATGTTTGAATCCACCAGTTGCTCCACGGCAGAAAGATGAGAAATCTCTTGTGTTATTTTACTGTGTCTGAAAACCAGTTGGAGAATCAGTTATCAGTAAGATTTGACTCAACAGCATATAAAGACAACATATGTTATTGTACATCATTACATGCATTTATAAAAAATTATAAGCTCTTTATTAAATAAGTTACAATGAATTATATAACTATATTTATAAATTATAATGAAACACACATCCTATAAAATATATTTCAAACTCAGTGCTTTTGAGTCAGAACCAACTCCTAATTGACCCTCCTATGGGTTTTCAAAGGCTATAAATTGAACAGGAGATAATCATTCTTCTTATGCAGAGTAGGTGCCTTTGCAGAACCACATGCCTTTGGGTTGCAGTGAAACTCCTTACCAGAACTTTCATAAAACTATGTACCGTATAATATTATAATGTATGTTAGTGTTTTAGAATGCATACCAATGTTTTAAGATTGAGACACAATGCAAACTGTGAGTCACATCTCCAATTTTAAATTTTGTAGTATTGACATTAAAAAAAATCAGGTGATATACAAGGCCTCAGCAAGAAAGAGACTGATAACACAATTACAAAATGGGAAAAAGATGTGGAAAGACTTTTCACAGAAGAAAATATTCAGATAGCCAACAGACACATGAAGAAATGTTCAAAATCACTTGCAATAAGAGATGCAAATCAAAACAACAAGATACCATCTCATCCCAGTAGCAGTGGCAAAGTTTAACAGAACAGCAAGTAATAAATGTTGGAGAGCATGTAGCAAGAAAGGAACTCTAATATGTTATTGTAGGGAATATAAAATGGTATAACCACTTTGGAAGGCAGTCTGGCACTTCCTCAAAAAGCTGAACATAGAAATACCCCATGACCCAACTATTACACTGTTCAGAATATACCCCAAGAAAATGAGAACTGAGGCACAGAGACTTGCATGCCAATGCTCATAGCAATCTTCACCATCACAAAAACCTGGAAACAGCCCCAATGTCCAACCACAATCAAATGAATTGAGAACTTATGGTACATTTACACAATGGAATACTATGCAGCAACAAGGAGCAATGATTTTGTAAATTATTACCAAACTAGGGAGGGACTGAAGAGCATTATGCTAAATAAACTCAGTCCCATAAGGCAAATACCATATAATACCATTCATTATTATAAAATGTTTATGTGTTTCCAAGGGGGGGGGAGCACAGGGGTGAGGATAGGTGGGGGTAGGGTGGAATAAGGGGTGTTTAATCATTGGGTTGACACAATTTCATGGGTGGAGGGAGGGATGGGAAAAGGAAATGGCAAAGATCCAGTGTGTTAAACAATGTATACTAAGTTAGTACACCAGTATAAATAAAAGTTTTACTTAAAAAAAAAAACAACAACAAGTAAGTAATTTTAATAACTAAGTTATTTAACCAGTATAGTTATGATACAACTGCCGTGGTGGTCTAGTCCATAGAGAGTTGCACTGCTAACCCAAAATTTGCACTTCTCCAGTATTTCCAATCAAAAGCAGTTCCGTGTAGAAAAAATGGGAAATCAACTCCCATGTAATAGACAGCCTTGGGAATATAATGGAGGGTCAGTTATAAGTCAGTTCTGACTTCATGAAAATGAGTTTGGAATTTTTGAATCATAATATTATCATTCCCCATAAGAAATAAATATAAGAATTCTTAATGATCATTCCTTTGTTACCACATCTTCAAATCTGGAATTATTTTTACCCTGACAGCACATCTCCATTTGGTTGAGTCATATTTGAGGTTCTCACCAGCCAAGTTTATGTGGCTACAGAGTTCTGTTTCAGGTAGTGTAGCTCTAGACTATAAAATGTATTTAAATGAAAGTAAAAACTTTCCAGCCTCAACTATTTTTTTTTCCTTAAGAAAGAAATAGCAGCCACAGCAGCAGCAGCAGCCACCACATTGTCAGCAGTTGCCACATTGTCAGCAGCCACCATGGACACAGAGTGAAGCGGAACC
Source organism: Elephantulus edwardii (assembly GCF_000299155.1). Taxonomy (NCBI): domain Eukaryota; kingdom Metazoa; phylum Chordata; class Mammalia; order Macroscelidea; family Macroscelididae; genus Elephantulus; species Elephantulus edwardii. Next base: position 708,898 of record NW_006400145.1, read on the forward strand.
AGAACAACATGGAGCTGGAGTTGGATGCAGACATGGATCAACTCACCCAGGGAGTGACCTGCCCCAGGAGTGACCCACACTGGGAGTGACCCACCTGGAGTGACCCACCAGGAGTGAGCAGGACAGCTGGAATTTGAGTGAGGTACTTTGTGGGGATCACTGCTGTTTGGCTGGACCACATGAGCCCCTTTAAGCTTAAGCAGAAGGGAGTGAGACAACTGGAGCTTGAGTGAGATAGCAGATGCAATTTTCAAGGGGAAAACCAAGGCTTCCTGGTTTTCCATTCAAGTCTCCACACATACAGAAGCAGACCTGTTCTGAATGCATGTCTACCCTGTGTGCATCTCTATGTTCCACCTTGTTTCTCCTCAAATCCAGTCAATTAACTGCCTTTAGCCCGGAGCACCTTGGGCTGGCCTAGCTGCATCAGTTGTTTCATAGAAGAAACTTCTTTCACAGGCTTTTTCTATGCCAAACTGAAACAAATCTTCCCTTGGGTCAGAAGTTCAGATAGAAATACAGGCTGGATAGCTGCCCCACTGTATTCTGAAGCAGGGACTTCAGATCAAGAACCTGTTATCACCTCAGACATGAAAAACTCTACCACAGCAATGTCACATAAGAAGCCAGCTACCTCACACCCTACACAAGCACAAAGCAAGATGTCACCCTCCAAAAAGTGACACTGTATAAGTGGATTTCCTGAAGCCAGAAAGTCTGATGGAACTTTCTGACAAAGCATTAAAAAGAAAAATTATTGAATATTTTCAAAGGGTGAAAGACAAGCTTGAAGAATTACAAGACACTGCAGGCAAAAATTTGAGGCGATTTAAAATATAGTCAAAAACAGTGCAGATAAAACAAACTAGGCATTAGAGGCCCTGGAAAAACAAGAAATCTTGATCCAAAATATGAGGTTCCATCATATTGATAGTTCAGATGCTATCAATATGATGGAGGGACACATAAACAGAGTTGAAGAGATGGAACACAGAACCAGTGAGATAGAAGATGGAATTGTCACCACGGATCTGCTAGAACAAAAGCAGAATCAAAAAGAAAGGAAAATGAAGAAAACATAAGAATAATGTGGGACACCATCAAGAGAAATAGCATGTGCATAATTGGAATCCCAGAACAGGAAGAAGCATGTAAAACACAAAAAAAAGATGTAGGAAAAATACTAGAAGAAAACTTCCTAGGCATAATGAAGAATGAGAGAATATATATTCAAGAAGTTGAGAGAACATCATATACAATAGACCTCAAAAGAAAGACATCAAGCTCAGGAGAGAGCAGGATTCAGACCTGTTGTATGTAGGGTCATTATGAGTCACAGGTGACTCAACGGCACATAACAGCAACAACATACTACTTACTATGGTTTCTCTTAATGCTGCACTGATTTGATACTTGCCTTAATATCTTGCTCTGGCAGTCTAGTGAGTAAGGAGTTGTGCTGCCAACCTAAAGGGCAGGTGATTCAAATCTACCATTTCCTCCTCTGAGGAAAAAGATGAGCACTCTCTTCCCACAAGATTTAGAGTCTTTCCACTGAAGGGTCAGCTATAAGTCAGTTCAGGTTCAACAGTGATGAGCTTTGAGTTTACGATTCCCTAGTGACATACTCCTCATAGGAGTATCCGGGAGGCTGGGCTCTATGAGGAGAAATGTGGGGTGAAGATTGCTGGACAATTTATCAACAATCTGCATTATGCAGATGACACAACCCTGCTTGCTGAAACTGA
>NW_006400145.1:711155-716896 GCF_000299155.1 Elephantulus edwardii
TATCATGCTTGGGAGGGTGGAGGGACAGCGCAAGAGGGGAAGGCCCTCTATGAGGTGGATTGATTCAGTGACTGGGATAATCGGGATGGGAGTGTTAGAAACAGTGCGTTTGGCACAGGACAGAGCAGAGTTTAGGGCTGTTGTACATAGGGTTGCTATGAGTCGCAAGCGACTCGACGGCACATAACAACAACAACAACAGTGACATACTTTGGGAGGGTGGAGGGACAGCACAAGAGAGAGAGAACCTCTATGAGATGGATTGATTCAGTAGCTGGCTTAATGGGTGTGGGTGTGTCAGAGACAATAATATTGGCACAGGATAGAGCAGGGTTTAGGGCTGTTGTACATAGGGTCACTATGAGTTTCAGGCAACTTAACTACAACAATCAGAATATTTTCTCATTCCATTTTCTGTTACATCATAAGCATTAGAGCTTTCATTGGAGAAGAATTCTGGATGTTGGGACTGCATTTCTAGTATTTATCTCCACTCATCTCATATTCTTTATGCTAGTTGGTTTTTTTTCTTTTCTTTTTCTTTTTTTTTTTTTTTACAGAGGTTTTGGATTTCCATTCATTCATTGCTGCAATTTTAAACTTTATTACCATCAGTAAACTTGTCAGAGTTTTACCTCTACTTCTCAAGAATCAAATAAGTGGTTAACAATGTAGTAAATATCCTGTAAGTACTAAAACCGTGGTCAAATTTAATTTCTAAACAACACAGTTGCATGTTTTGGTTTTTTTTGTTTCGTTTTCATGGAAAGAGACAAAAATTTCACAGAGCGCCCCTTCTTCTTCAGTGTTAGCACACAGCAGTGGAATGACAGCCTCCCAGAATGCAAGGCTCCATGGAGTTAATGGTTAGTGAGAGGAAGTTCATCTGTAAAGTCCTCTTTTCACTTTCTTACTTCCAGGTAGCTGGATAGTGAACTCAGGCATACTTTGCTTGACTGTGCTTGAAGGCTTCTGGTAACCTATTTTTCCCATAGCATGCACTCACTTCATTGTCTGTGTGTAATATTTTTATCATTCTCACAGGATTTTAAACTTTTTCACAATGTTATATTCTACATTGATTAGAAATATTTAGTGGAAATGTAACTTACATACACCAGAAGCAAAAAGCTGATGTGGCATTGCTTCACTGCAATATTCACCTGCACTATTTTTGATGTATATCTCTAAACAAAATCTGCTGTCTAACCCTCTCTTCATTTCCTCGGACCATTCCTATGTTGCCCACCATTAAATTAAGTGTCTGGCCTGAGAGCAGTCACAAAAGGACTGGAAAATAGCGTTGTCAGAAAGAAACAAAGTGCAATTTTCTTATCATTATTATGTTGTTGTTGTTTGGTTGTTGTTGTTGTTGTTGTTAAGTACCAATGAATTGAGTACAACTCATAATGACCCAACCTTATAATTGGTATTATAGAGTGACGACAATGTGTTTAAATAATTGACATTTCTATTATTTGATGTCATCATCAAAAATCGTCACCACTTTATTTGAAAAGGAAAGAGACTCCAAACAAGCAAAGCACTTCTGAAAAACAAAATTAAGTGGGAGGCCTAGCACTCCCTGACCTCAAAACCTATTACACAGCAGTAGTAATCAAAACAGCACGGTACTGCTACAATGACAGGCACATAAACCAATGTAACAGAATTGAGAACCTGGAAATAGGCCCAGATATCTGTGGTCAACCAATATTTGACAAGGAAACAAAACCTATCAATCAGGGAAATTACAACCTCTTCAGCAAATGGTGCTGACAAAACTACACTGCCACCTGCAAAAAGCTGAAACAGGATCCACATCACACACAATAAACAAAAATCAATTCAAGGTAGATCAGAGACATGGGAGTAAAGCCCAAAACCATAAAGCTCATGAGATTCAAGCTGAGATCAATCTTAGACAGCCTAGTTTATGGTATAAAGAGATTGCCAAATACAGCCAGAAATATACAATCTGGAGAGGATAAAATTGATGAGACCTTCTGAAGATTAAATCCCTGTGCGCTTCAAAAACATTTTTCAACAGAATAAAAAGAAAACCTACTGACTCAGAAAAAAACATTTGGCAATACCATTTCTGTGAAGGGTCTCATATCAAAGTGTACAGAATTCAACAGGGCCTCCACAAGGAAAAGACTATTAATACAATCGCAAAATGGGCAAAAGACGTGGAGAGAATTTTCACAGAGGAAGTTATTCAGATGACCAACAGACACATGAAGAAATGCTTCAAATCGCTGGAAATAAGAAAGATGCAAATAAAAACCACAATGAGATACCATCTCACCCCAGTAGCAGTGGCAAAGTTTAACAGGACAACATGAAATGAATGTTGGAAAGGATGTGGTGAGATAGGAACCCTTATACATTGTTAGTGAGATTGTAAAATGGTACAACCACTCTGGAAGTCAGTTTGGCACTTCCTCAAAATACTGAACATAGAAATTCCATATAATCCAGCTAGTTCACTGCTTGGAATATGCCCTAAGAGAATGAGAACTGAGACACAAATGGAGACTTGTACACCAATGTTCATAGCAACGTTATTCACCATCACAAGAACATGGAAACCGTCCAAATGTCCAAGCACAATCTAATGGATTGAGAAATTATAATATATTCACATGATGAAATACTATGCAGCACACAGTAGCAATGATTTTGTAAGTTACTACCCAACTTGAAAGGGTCTAGAGAGTAGTATGCTAAGTGAAATAACTCAGTCGCATAAGGACAAATACTCTATAAAACCTTTACTGTAAAATGAGTATAAGGATCCAAGGGAGCAGAGGGGCAAAGAGAGGCGAGGGTGTGGGGGGTGGTTAATCATAGGGTTGAAATAGGAAAGATCTGGTGTGAAAAACAATGTATATGAAAAAAATCCTCACCACTGCACCAATGGGCTATAACTGATAGATGGAAGAAAGATTGAAGTTGTCAAAGATTTTGTTTTACTTGGAACTACATTAAACATTCACGGCAACAGCACTCAAGAAATTAAAAGACAGAGGTGCATAGTTTGAATCCACCAGATTGTCTGCTGGAGAAGGAGTGACAGTACACGCACAAATAACAATAATAAAAAAATGTTTTAAAAAAGATGTCATAAGACGTGTTGCACTAAGCTGTCAAGGACTTCTTTAAAGTGCCAAAGAAGAAAGATGTTGATTTAAAAATTAAAATTAAGCCTGATCCACACCGTGTTGTTCTCAATTGTTTCTTATGAACAATGAATTAGGAAGACCACAGAACTGATGCTTTAAATTAATTGCAGTGTTGATAGAGTACCAAGTACTCTTTACTGGCAAATGAACAAATCTGTCTTAGAGGAAGTACAATCAGGGTGCTCCTCAGAGGCAAAGATGGTGAAACTGTCTCACAGCTCGTCCTTGACAAAGATAATTATGCTGGCAAAGGTTAAAAGTCATCAAAAGAGAAACAGACTTTCAACCAGATAGATTGACATAGTGACAACAAGGGGCTTCAGCAAGGCAGAGATGATAAAGATGACAAAACAGCTTCAGAACTGTTCATATGGTCACTAGAGTTACTGTTGACTGTTCTTTGATGTTATAAACTTTTACCCAAATTTATGATCTTGATAACTGATGTCTATTAGAATCAAAGTTTCAAATACATTTCAGTGTGTATGAACCTAACAAAGACTTCCCAGAACTATGTTAGGGGAAGCTGTTGTCATGTGCCATCAATTTGACTATGACTCATACGAAGTAACCCTATGGACAATAACTCTGAACCCTGCCCTATCTTAAGCCAATCTTCTCATCTCTGAACATCTATCCCATATCACCAGTCACTGTGTCAATCCATTTCATCCAGGGTCTTCTTCTCTTGGGCTTCCTCTCTACCCTTCCAAGGATAATGTCCTTTTCCAAGAACTGATGCCCCATGACAACATACCCAAAGTGTGTGAGATGGAGTTTTAAAAGAGTATGTGGTGGAGATCCAAGATGGCGGCAGAGGCAGACAGCATGGTGAGCTGCAGGAGCAGCGAACCACTTAAAGCAGAGCCACTATGGCCTTCTACAGACTTTGGCTTATTGATAATTGAACAGTTAAACAGTTGAAGACTGGCCCTCAGTGAAGATCGAGGCTCAACAACAGGAATTCAGGATTCCAGCGGAGGAATGGGTGAGTCTCCCAGCTCCCAGCCCCCTCCCGCAGAGCCCTCTCTGCACCCGCACAGCCAATGCAGCTCCATGAGGCTTCCACAGGCAGAACCAATGGATTCCCTCACCGAGGATGGATGCTGGGCATCGGCCCTTCTCAAGACTGGTGCAGTGAAGCCACCACACTGCCGCAAAGTGGACTTGTTCTGGAGAGAATTCTTGGAGCCAGGATGGCGGCAGTGGGGGAAGCGGGCACCCGCAGGCCGTCCACAAGAGAGGGGCCGTGCCCGCTGGGCGCCCGCACTGGGGGGGGGCGCTCCCCCGCTGGTGGCCTGTGCAGGAGGCGGGGGATGGGATGCGTGCCTGCAGGTTTTGGTTTCCTTGGACAGGCCAAAGAAGACAATTACCTATACAATGGATTGCTGAAAGTCACTGTGAGTCTTATGACACTTAACAGTGGCAGCATGCACAAGAGGACTGACATCCTAAATGCACCACAAATTTTGTTCTGTTGAATGCTTCTGCCGAAAAATGGTTAGACCTAGGGGGAGTCTGTTCACAATTCTCAGGTTCCCTTTACCATATATAAAGGGGGAGGGCAGTGACACCTACTTCAAAATATAGTATGACCACTTATGGGCGGGTAAAAGTGGCGGTGCTGGAATTGGAGACACTATCCCTGACCACATAGTCCTCGGTCAGGTGAGGGGACCAGACTGGGGTAGGGGCAATTGGAGGAGGAGTATACCAGCCAGCTCCTGGGGGGTGTTGCCCTGCTCTGGAAGGGCTGCCCTCCCCACTTGTATTCTTATACACATTTTACTAGTTATCTTTCTATATACAGTAATGGTCTTATACTTTATTTGTCCTTATGGGACTGAATTAGTTCACTTAGCATAATGCTCTCCACCCTGACTACTGGTGTCAAGACTGTTGATTGGGATCTGAGCAAGATGAAATTCTTAAAACAATCTTAATTTTTTTCTCCATTTATCGTGATGTTTCCAATTGGCCCAGTGGTGAGAATCTTTGGTGTTTTGTTTTTTGTTTTTTTTTTTATTTTGAGATGCAATCCGTATTGAAAACTGCAGCCATTGACCTTCTGCAACAAATGCTTCAAGTCCTTCTCAGATTTGGTGAGCAAATGTCATCTGCATATAGCAAGTTATTGATGAGTCTTCCTCCAAACCTGATGTCACATTCTTCCTCATAAAGCTTAGCCTGAATGATCTGTTCTGCATATAGATTGAAAAGGTATGGGAACAGGATGCATTTCTAAAGGGAGATTTTCATACATATAGTACCTACAGGCTTTAGTCAACATTGTGGTATCGAGGAGGGAGGACTCACTCCAACATGACTGTGGTCATTGTTTTATTGCTATTTTGCACAGTTCTCTCAATTTTCTTTTAATTAGACCATGTAATTTTTATAAATTTTCCCAACTACTTTGAAATTCACATGTTGTTGTTGTTATGTGCCGTCGAGTCATTTCCGACTCATAGCGACCCTATGCACAACAGCCCTAAACCCTGCTCTATCCTGCGCCAACCGCACCGCCTCTGACACACCCATCCCGATTACCCC